>NC_133666.1:900000-1130000 GCF_037893015.1 Macrotis lagotis
CAAATGAGCCCAAGAAGGATCAAAATACTCAGTCTGAAGATGAGGAAGCACAAGCTCCTGCATCTAAAGAAAAACAGAAATTGGGCTCAGGCTATGACAGCTCAAAAAAGACTTTGAAAATCAAATGAGGGAGTTGGAAGGAAAAACTGGGAAAAGAAAGGAGAGAGATGCAGGAAAAACATGAAAATGAAGTCAGCAGCTTAGTCAAGGAAATCCAAAAAAATGCTGAAGAAAATAGCATGCTAAAAACCAGCTTAGGTCAAATGGATAAAACAGTTCAAAAAGTTATGGAGGAGAAGAATGCTTTAAAAAGCAAAATTGGCCAGATGGAAAAAGAGATAAGAAAACTCTCTGAGGAGAACAAATCCTTCAGACAAAGAATAGAATTCAGGGAGATTGATGAATTTACCGGAAATCAGGAATCAATACTTCAAAACAAAAAAAAAAATGAAAAATTAGAAGAAAATGTGAAATATCTCATTGAAAAAAAACAACTGATATGGAAAACAGACTTAGGAAAGATAATTTAAAAATTATTGGAATACCTGAAAGTCATTATCAGGAAAAGAGTCTTGACATCATTTTCAAAGAATTACTACAGGAAAATTGCCCTGATATTATAGAAGCAGAGGGCAAAATAGAAATGGAGAGAATCCACCAATCCCCCAGAGAAAGAGATCCCAAAAAACCAACCCCTAGGAATATTATAGCCAAGTTCCAGAACTCCCAAGTCAAAGAGAAAATATTACAAGCAGCCAGAAGGACACAGTTCAAATATTGTGGAGCTGCAGTCGGGATCACACAGGACTTAGCAGCAACTACATTGGAAGCTCGTAGGTCTTGGAATACATTATACCGGAAGGCAAAAGAGCTTAGAATGCAGCCAAGAATGAACTACCCAGCAAGGCTGAATGTCCTCTTCCAGGGAAAAAGATGGACTTTCAATGAACCAGGGGAATTTCAAATGTTCCTTTTGGAATGGCCAGAGCTGATACAGGACTCAGGTGAAGCATGGAGATTGGAGAAGAGGGGGGAAATATGAGGGACTTAATGAGGATGAACTGCATGTATTCCTGCATAGAAAAATTACACTGATAATACTCATATGAATGTTCTCAGTTAATACAGCAGGTAGAGGGAGCTTTTATAGTTGAAGCACAGGAGAAAGCTGAATTCGAAGATAAAATATGGTGTAAAAATGGAGTCAATAGAGAAAAAGGGAAATGGAATGGGAGAAAAAAAAAAGGAGAGGGGGAATAGTCCAAGATATTTCACATAAGATTTTTTTATTACAATGAGCTATTGCAATGATATGGAAGGGGGGAGGCAAGGGGGAATGAGGGAACCTTTGCTCTCATCAGAAATGGCTAGGAGAGGAAACTCAATGGGGACATCTGGAGTAAGAAGGGGGGGAGCAGGGGGAAGGGGTGGGGATGTGAATAAAGGAGGAGAGGATGGACCATGGGGGGAGACTGGTCAGATATAACACATTTTCTTTCTTACTTCTTGCAAGGGGCTGGGATTGGAAGGCCTTCCCAGGACCATGGGGCCAGGTGGATGCTGGGCTTAAGGGGTGGTATGGGGGCTCAGGGCTTCTTGGCCCCAGGACCAGAGATCTGTATGCTGAGCCAGTCAATGACCCTACAGCAGAGTCAGAGTGAAAGGAGAGAGAAAATAGAGTACATGGTAGTGGAGAAATAAGAAAGGAGGGAGTTGCGGTCAGCAATGGCAATGGTGGAAAAATATGGAAGTAACTTTTGTGATGGACTTATCATAAAGAATGAGATCCACCAATGACAGAGCTGTTGGTGTTGGAACAAAGACTCAAGCACATTTTTGTTATTATTATTTGGGGGAGGGTGCAGGACAAGTGGGGCTGGATGGCCTGCCTGGGGCCACATAGCAGGGTGATCTTTGCATGTCTGGGGCCGGATTTGGACCCAGGTGCTCCTGTCTCAAGGGCCAATGCTCTGTCTGCCACCCAGCCACCCCTACTATTATTACTATTTTATTTTATTTTGGGTCTTTTTTTTTCTTTTTTCTTTTTTTTTTTTGGTTTTTGCAGGGCAGTGGGGATCGGGTGGCTTGCATGTCACATGGCTGGGTGATTGTTGGGTTTAGGAGGCTGGATATAGACTCGGGTGCTCATAGCTCCAGGGCTGGTGCTTCGTCCATTGCACCACCTGGCCATACCTACAATTATTACTATTATTTTTTTTATTTTAATTTTTTTCTCTCCCCTTTACTTTTTTCGCCCAAGCAAGTCTATCTGTATTCATGGGGGAGGAGGGGTATTTTGTTTACTTGTAAACAAGAATATTTTATTAATGTAAAAAAAAAAACATTTGTACAAAATGAGAATAAAAAAATAAATTTAAAAAATAAATATAAAGAAAAAAAGACTATAAGCAATCTGTTCTAAGTTATATATATATATACAATCATGTTAAACCTATTTCCACATTGGTCATCACATGCAAATTTTCCAAACTAGTCACTATTTTTCTAATTCCTTAACATGTTATACATTATTTACCTACAGATACTCAGAATACCTTGAAATGTAGGGAATTTTGTATTTCAAGGGCCATTCCACAGAAGATCATTCTAAGTTCTAAGAGTCCTCTGAGCTATGACATATGGAAAAATCGAGGATATTCCAAGCCTGAACTTCTCCTCTACCTTAGTTATCCCTTGAGTCTCTTCTCAGTCTCTCCTTTATGATTCCTTCCAGTCCTTATATTGTGCTAAAATCCCATTTCTTCAATTTTCCTACTCAATCTCTATCTCCCGCTTTTTCTGTTCGAGTGCTTCCCCCAAACAGACATTCCTGTTTCTACAATCTCATCCTGTTTAGGATTTCATGATTATATTGATTATATTTCAGGATTAGGATTAGGATATACTTATGATTCCAGAGCTCCATCAAACTTAGATATTTCAGGTTACAAGTCGAAGAGTTGTTCCAGAATTTGCAATTCACAGTCTATGCCTAATTGTTCAGAAGGCCTTAACAACTTGCTTTGAACTTCCAGCAGTAATCTTTACTGAATAAATAAATACATAGAATAGAATTGATGTGGGCCAGTGTTGTGATTTAGAGGGTTTGGTTTTGGATTTGGAGGGGGCAGTATTCTCAATCATTCTCAAATTGACTAATCTTGCAAAAGGGTCACTGAAGATAGAGGGGTTTGGGTTGTTGTTTTTAGTTTTTCTTATATAGCATTGATACTAAATAAAAATCATATTGAAAAAAAGAAATGAGCTATGGAAAATATCTCCCTTCTGTGTTTTTAAACCCAGTTAAAAATGACCAATAACTGCAGCCACAGAATAGGAAAAGCAATCCCCGTGAGTTGTAAGATTTTCCACTCTGAGGCCACATTTCCTGGTTGATTTCTGTTTCTGAATACCTCCACCTAGAGCACATCCAGTTTTCCAGAATACTGCAGCATCTGACTTTTGCTATCTTAAGGGCTCACTTTGCTCTGAGGTTCCCTCTTCTATGGGCACTATGAAGTTCCTTCCTTTCCTTTTCATGGCAATTCCCAGGCGTGACACTCTATGTGCTCCTGTTTGTGAAAGTGTCTGTTCCCAGTCCCCACACATCTACCCCTTCTCTCTTAGAGAAGATTTTCCACTCTCAGACCCATTCCAGAGCAGATAATTGATAGGCCGTATATCCCATAAAGTGAGTTTTGGGACACTAAAAATTCCAACCTTTGCTATTCTAAGAAATGACCTCTTTCTCTCTGGATATTCCTCCTTTTCATCAATCATTCTCTTTTCCATTGGCTCTTCCAGGTCTTGTTATTCTCTGTGATCAAATTACATTGCTTCTGACCATTTATCACCCCTTTGATAACTCCTCTCTCTCTCTCTCTCTCTCTCTCTCTCTCTCTCTCTCTCTCTCTCTCTCTCTGCTAGTATGTTTTAACACTGACTCCCCATCTACTTCAGGGTTCTGGATTAGGTCCCTCCTTCTAGTTTAAACATACCAATTCCTATGTGCCTTCCATGATCTAATTCTTGGGTTTCACTTTTCATTCACAATTGGGGCATGGAGAGAGAATATTTTGGAGTCTTAAGCTCTCAGTCACTTCCAACATCCACATTTAATTATAAGTGGAAGCCTGGATATACAGTGTTGTAAAGACCTTCCAAGTCCTGACATATTGATTTCAAAGACAGCCCTCTCCAATGATCTATAATGGTTTTTATTTTTAAAAATGGATAGCATTATTAATTACAACACAGAGAAGCATTACAAAGCTCCTGATTTTGAAATATATGTCTTATCCTTATTATAACACACCTGGTCTTTTTGTGGAAAAAATCTTACATTCATTAAATTAGTAATATCAAGAATTTGTTTTAATGTACAGGTTCTGAGAGTTTTTGATGTTGGGGTTGGATGGGGTGTTTAGAAGGAGGGTGTCAAAAACAATCAGTTTTTTCATGATATCCTTTTGCCTTATATTTAAAGATGTGAATTTTTTAAAGTATAATATCAATTCAATCAGAATAAAAGTTATCTAAGAAAAATCTAAAATTGCCTTGTTTCTTAACTTCCTTCAAACTGGTCAGTGCTTTAGCCAAGAGTATACATGATCATAAATACTAGAATTCATGTTGTTTTCCATTCTAAAGCCTCTTCCAGACCACATGATTTCTGTTCCCAGGACCTTTCCATATTTGGCATATAGAAATTGTAAGGACAGTCCACATGTGTCCTTTTATGTTCTCCTGGCTCTGATCTAACTTTTCCCCACTGTGGCTACTTTTCTTCTGCTCTTCCCAAGGCTACTTTCAGACCTGACATTCTGTGTACTGAAATCTCACTGTTTTGATATATTGCATTCTCAGTCTATGAATGTCTCTTCCCCCCACACACTCTTTTTTGGAGATAATCAGAGTTAAATGGCTTACCCAGGGTCACACAGTAAGTATCTGAGTTCACATTTGAACTCTGATCTTCCTGACTCCACGGTCAGTCACTGCTCTTTCTCCTGTGCCCATCTCCCATTTTTTTCTGATCACTTTCTCTCCATACTGACATTCCAAATTTGACAGCCTAAAAAAGTCCCAAATTCTGTATCAGGGCTGTCCATCAACATCAGATGCTCTAGGTTCTAAGTAGCTTCCCTGATCACATATTCTGAATTCACTTTTCCCTCTCCATGTGTACAGTCAGGGGCAGAATCTATACTTTATCCAGACATTCTGTGTCTATGTTATCAACAACTTCCAACAATCCCACATGAAGCCCGAACATTTAGTGCTCTTTGGGACCCTGTAAAACATGACTTTGTTTTGTGGTTCCAAAGTCATATCATGTTTATTTGGGTCAAGATAGTTTTTGTTATTTTTGTCCTTAGTTAATATGATTACAATATGGTTTTTAAAAATAAGTTTCTTAATTTGTTTTTCTTATCCATCTTTGAGGTCCAATAAAAATTATATTGGAATAAGTGATTGATTTCTTATGGAAAAAAATTACCTTCTTTTTTTAAAATTAGTAAACAATGACCAACATTTGAGCCCACAAAGTGTATGTATTTAAAAGTAAACCATTGTGTTTTGTGAAATTTTCCACTCAGAGGTCCCTTCCCCAGGAGATATTTTCTTTTCTCGGAACTCCTTGTCACTTAAAACAGATCTTATTTTCCAGGACTGTGCAAGATCTGACCTTTTCTATCTCAGGGGCTCTCTTTGTTCCCAAGTTCTCTCTTCAATGAGTCTGGCTAGCTCTCTGATTTGGGTCTCCATGGCAACTCCCAGGCCCAGCACTGTGTGTGCTCAAATCCTTTCATTTATGAAAATGTCCATTTCCAAACCCTGAACTCCCCCCCTTCTAGATGATAACAATAACTCTAGCCTTGCAGATTCTACAGTATCATCCAGCTGATGATGCTGAATTCCAAATTGCCTTCAAACTCAGAGTTCTGATTTGCCATAAGCCATCCCACATCCCATAGTGACTCTAAGTCAAAATCTGCACCTTCCGAGGCAGAATATTTTGGATTCTAAGACTAGGCTCTCCTGTGATCCAGATTAGCGGAAGCCCAGCCATTCAGTGTTTTAAATACCTTCCAAGTCCTGATATTTTTGGTTCTGAGACTGTTTTAAGGATTTTAAAGTTTTTAAAATCGATATCACTAATATCACTATTATTACAATGCCCAGGAGCATTACTAATATATTTATTTGAAAACATTAGTCCTGTCCCTTAGAGCAGTTTTTTGTGTTCTTTGGGAAAAGACCCATTACATAAGAATGAATAGTAATACAAAGAGCTGTCTTTAACAAAGAAGAAAGGACATGGAATTACATCTATTTTGATGGGTAGGTTTTCAGGTTGTTCAGGATGTTCTTGGGGAAGAGAGATAGTCAAAAAATAGAAAACTTTCATGAATACATTTGTGTTCTATTTAAAGATGTGAGATTGCATTTTAAGCATAATGTAATTTTAATTATAATAAAAGACTGGTCTCCTATGAAAAATCAAAAAAATCTTTTTTTTTTCTTAATTTCCTTCATATGGTCAATATTTTAGCCAAGAATACATAAGATCATAAATCCTGGAATTAACAATATTTTCTATTCTTCAGTCCCATCCAGATGACATGATGTTGCGCCCTGCTTTGTTTGGCATATGGAAGATTTTTGAACACTCTGGGAATAACTTTTTAATGTGCTAAGATTTCTCCTCATTTCCCCTCCCCTTTTTTTGCAGTCAATCAATATTAAGTGACTTACTCAGTGTCACAGGGTAAGTATGGTAGCATTTGAAAACAAGTCTTCCTAACATGGTCCACCCTAACAGCAACATGGGGGTAATGATCAACCCTGATGAACTTGCTCATCCCTATAACCAGGGACAATTTTGAGCTTTCTGCAATGGATAATGCCATCTGTATCCAGAGAAAGAATTATGGACTTTGAACAAAGGCCAAGACTATTACCATCAAATCAGAAAAAAAAAAAAGCATTATATTGTTATGTAATTTTACTATCTCATACTTTATTTTTCTTCCTTAAGGATATGTTTTGTCTCTCATCACATTCAACTGAGATCAGGGTATACCATGAAAGCAATGTAAACACTAACAGACTGCCTTCTGTGGGGGGTAGAGGGAGGGAAGAAAGAATGGGGGGGGGGGATTGTAAAACTCAAAATAAAGAAAATCTTTCTTTAAAAAAAAAAACAGGTCTTCCTGATTCCAGGGCCTGTGCATATCTCCCACTTTTTCAGTTCCAGTATCCCTCTCCTGACATTCTAAATTTTATAACTTAAATGAGCCCTGGGGACTGGAATAGAAATACCCATCAGGGTCAGATCCCTGATCCCCATATTCTAGCTTCATTTTCCAATCTATTTTTTTTTTGGTAAGGTGATGGGGTTAAGTGACTTCTCCAAGATCACATAGCTAGGTAATTATTAAGTGCCTGAGGTTGGATTTGAACTCAGATGCTCTTGCCTCCAAGGCCAGTGTTTTATCTACTGCATCCTCTATGGGTACATTCAAAGGCAAGGCCTGACTCCTCACTGGAAATTCTGTATCCATGTGACTGACAACTTCCAACATTCACACATGAAGGGAAGTTCTCAGACCCATTCCCGAAGGACATTTTTGGTTCAAAAACCATATTATGCTAAAATTGGGTCAAGGTATTATTTGGATTTATTCTTCCTTAGATTAGGGTTACAATGTACATGGGTTTTACCAATATGATTCTGAAATAGAAGTTCCTTCTTAGTCATTCTTGTTGTTGTTGTTGTTGTTGTTTTAGGTTTTTGCAAGGCAGATGGGGTTAAGTGACTTGCCCAAGGCCACACAGCTAGGTCATTATGAAGTGTCTGAGGCCGGATTTGAACTCAGGTACTCCTGACTCCAGGGCCAGCGCTCTATCCACTGCACCACCTAGTTGCCTCTCTCTCTCTCTCTCTCTCTCTCTCTCTCTGTCTCTCTCTCTCTCTCCATCTTTCTTTCTTTTTTCTTCCTTCCTTCCTTCCTTTTTCTCTTTGTTTCTTTCTCTTTTTCTATCACTTTCTCTGTTTCTTTCTCTCTTTCTCTCTTTCCCTTTTTTCTTTCTTTATGTATGTCTCTTTTTCTTTCTTTGTCTTTCTGTCTCTTTCCCTCTCTATATATATCTTACTCTTTCTCTTAATTTCTTTCTCTCATTCTCCCTTTCTTTATTTTTTCTTTCTTTGCTTCTCTTTCTCACTTCCTTCCTTTCTTTCTCCCTCTTTCTTTCTTACTTCCTTTTTTCATTTCTTTCTTTCTCTCTCTCCCTTTCTTTCTTTCTCTTTCCTTTTCTCTTCCTTTCTGTTTCTCTCTTTTTTCCTTTTTCCTCATTATTTCTTATTTTCTATTTCTTTTCTTTCTTTCTTTCTTTCTTTCTTTCTTTCTTTCTTTCTTTCTTTCTTTCTTTCTTTCCTTCTTTCTTTCTTTTTTAGGTTTTTGCAAGGCAATGGGTTTAAGTGGCTTGCCCAAGGCTACACAGCTAGGTAATTATTAAGTGTTTGAGGCTGGATTTGAATTCAGGTCCTCCTGACTCCAGGGCCAATGTTCTATCCACTACACCACCTATCCACCCCTTCCTGTTTCTTTCTTTCTCTTTCTCTTTCCCTCTCTCTTTCCCTCTTTCTTTCTCTCTCTCTTTCCCTCTATCTTCGTCTCTCTCTCTCTTTTTTCTCTCTCTAGCTTTCATTTTTCTTTCTCTTTCTTTTTCTCTCTGTTTCTTTCCATCTTCCCTTCCTTCCTTCCTTCTTTCTTTCTTTCTTTCTTTCTTTTAGATTTTTTTTTGCAAGGCAATGGGGTTAAATGGCTTGCCCAAGATCACATAGCTAGGTAATTATTAAGTGTCTGAGGCTGGATTTCAACTCAGTGCTCTATCCATTGTGCCACCTAGCTGCCCCCTTAGTCATTTTTTATATGATGCTTTTCTGTCAAAAATTTTCTATTGTCATTTATACTAAGAGTCAAAGGAATAACAATCTTAACTTAAAAAGAAACACATGGAAGTATCTATTTTGCTGTGCAGAGCTTTTAGTTTGGAGTGCAACTTGCAAAATAGAGATGTCACTAAATTCTTTGAGATGTTCGGTTCAAGATAGATGGGCTTTTCGGTTTGGTTTGATTTGGTTTTAGTGTCTTTGTTTCCTTTCTTATCCATCACTGATGCTTAATAAAAATTATACTGGAATAAGGAAATGATGTCCCAGAAAAAATGTGCCTCCTTATTTCTTAAATGAGTGAAAATGTCCATATTTGTGTACACAAAGTACACACACACACACACACACACACACACACACACACACACACACACACACACGCACGCGCGCACACAAGTAAATCATTGTGTGCTTTGATGTTTTCCACCCTAAGATCCATTCCTCTGAAGATGATTTCTGTTCTCTGACCCCTCCCTCCCCCCCCCCCGCCCCCAGCACATCCTGTTTTCCAGAACACTACAAGACTTGACCTTTTCTGGCCTAAGGTCACTCTTTCCTCTTCACTCCCCTCTTCTGTGGTCCCTGCAAGCCTCTCTCATTTTCATTTCCATGGCAACTCCCAGGTCTGACACTCTGTACACTGAAAATCTGTTTCTGAAAATGTCTAATCCCAGTCTCCATACATCTTCCCCTTTCTCTTCTCTAGGCCCTCATGATTCTGCCTTTTCCAATTCTAAAATCTCATCCAACTGATGATTCCAAAGTCCAAATTTCCTTCAAACTTATACTTTCTATATACCAGTAGCCCACATTTTATAGGATCTCTAAGTTTTTCACTTCAAATCTGGAACTTCAGAGGTAGGACTTATCCTCTAGGTAGGAAATTCTGTATTCTCACTTCTATAACCCAGCAATATGGATTACTGAAAACCCTGAAATCATAAGTCAATGTTCTAAACTGGTATTTTGGATTCTAAGCCCAAATCTTCTTTGATTCATAAGGATTTTTCTTTTTATTGGATCATTATTACAATGCACATAAATTTTACTACATAGAAAATTTAAAAACTAATCACTATCTCCTCTAGGTCCTTATCAATTTATATATCACTTAACTGCTATTGGAAAACCTATTTCCCCCTAAGAATGTATATAAACCACTTCTCAAAATTTAGGACATTTTGCATTTGAAAACTCATTCCATAGCAGATTATTTTAGATTCTGAGAACCTTCACAGCTATGATCCATGGGTAATTGGAAAACACTCCCAGTCCTGACCTTGTCTTGGATATCTACATCCATTGTTCTAGGGACTCTCCTTAATCTCTCTAGGGGCAGTGAAGTGGAGCAGTGGATAAAGCGCCAGCCCTGGAGTCAAGAGGACCTGACTTCAAATCTGATCTCATATACTTCATAATTACCTAGCTGTGTGACCTTGGGCAAGTCACTGAAACCCATTGCCTTGCAAAAAAAAATTTTTGGCAGCTAGGTGGTGCAGTGGATACAACAGTGGCCTTGGATTCGAATCCAGTCTCAGACTTACTAGCTATGTGATCTTGAGCAAGTCACTTAGCCCTGCCTGCCTCGCATCTAAGACCATCTCCAGTCATCCTGATTCATTTCTGGCCACTGGACTAAGATGGTTCTGGAGGAGAAAAGGAGGCTGGGGACTTAGCACAGTACCCCTCACTCAAATCCAGTTCATGTGCTTGTCATGACATCACCTCGTTCATGTTGTGGTCTTCTTTGAAAATGAAGGTCAAAGCATTATTATTTTTTTATTATTATTTTATTATTACTATTCATCTCTCCTCATCTGGATCCTTCCAGAACTGAATGATTTTTTTTTCTCAAATCTCATTTCTTCAGAGATTTCCTTCTTTAGGCTCTGAATATATCCTATTCTCTCAGTTCTGGTTCTTCTTTAATTTTTAGTTTCTTTGGTTATTTTTCTTAGATAGTACTGATGCCCAATAGGCCTTCTACTGGAATCAAGAAATGATATTCAGATAATCAACCTTCTGACTCATTCACTTTAGGATTCCAGAACCCCCTATTCAGGGTTATAGTCACAATCTATTCAGGATCATTTATTTCCATCAAGCTTAGATATTTGAGATTCTAAGTCAAAAGATTGTTCAAGAATTCACATTTCATAATCCATTCCAGAAAGCTCTATTCAGAGGTAGAATTTATTTCCATGCTGGAAAATCTCATATACTAATCTCTATTCTACTGTCAACTTGTCTGCTTTCAGAATACCTGGAAACCCAGAAATTTAGTTTTCTAAAGACTTTGAGAGATTTGAGATTCTCATATCTAAAGAAACACCCTATAAAGATCTTTGGGGTTTTTTCCCCTTCTTTCTTTTATTGTTTTATTTGAACAATGCACTTGAGTCTTATCCATAGACTGATTTCCAAATATTTGTCTCCTTTGTTTCATGTACATGTCACATAACACCATGTTTCAATGGCCCAACTACTGAATGACCAGTATCATTAATACTATTGCCAAGAGATAGCTTTCTCAATGAAACAATCATAGAAAATTGCACTGGCTTTTCCTCTACAAAATATTTCAACTTTGTGGGATCTTTTGGGTGACAACAAAATAAAGAATATATTCATAATATCCTTGAGACTCTGTGGTAGAGGATGTGAGGTCTATTTTTCTTTGTATCACCAATGCATTCTCCAAATGAAACCCAAGCTTATGTTTAAACTCATTGATATGATCTAAATTGGTCTGTTTTTTTGTTTTGTTTTTGTTTTTCAATTTATTTATTATTTTCCCGACTACATGGAAAGATATTTTTGTGCAATCAGTTCCCCCACCTTTGCTTTTTTTGCAAGGCAAAGGGGTTAAGTGACTTGTCCAAGGTCACACAGGTTGGTAATTATGAAGTGTCTGAGGCCAGATTTGAACTCAGGTCCTCCTGACTCCAGGAGGATCTAGCTCTAGCCACAATGCCACCTAACTGCCCCCAGCAGTCATTTCTTTGTAAGGTTTTGAGTTTCACATTTTTGGGTCTAATTTTTTTTAAATCATCTACAAGAGGTCAGTTTTTCAGTCAAGAAAGTAAATATTTCTTTGACATGATATTTCCCATTCATAGACTCAGGCAGAGCTGATCATTTACATTCTCTGCCAACACCCTGCAATCAAACATGGAGGTTTTCAATTCTTGCCAGGTCTGCCCTTTGGAGTCTCAGGACACTCTGCTCAGATAATCTCTTCTTTGAAGTTCTCTTCATTCTCTTGACCCTAGATTTCTTATAACGTTCATTCTCAGTCTTTTAGCATCTACCACTCTCCCACTTCTAGTCCATCTCAAAACTGATATTATAGATTCCACAACTGAATCAAGTTCAGGATTGTGGATTCAAAGTTTCCATCAAGTGCACAAGTGTTACCTTCTATGCTTCCCCTCACTTTCTGACCATCAATTCTAAACTATGTCCCTTTCCCTCTATTTTCAACTCCCCTTTAGGTATTCTGTTTTCCTAACAGGATGTCTTATCACTGAGGCAATAATCTTGTTTTTAAATTTTTATCCACAATCCCTGTCTAATGATATTTGTCCATCTTTTATTTTTTTTTGTTTTTATAAAACAATGGAGTTAAGTGACTTGTCCAAGTTCTCACAACAAGCAAGTATTAAGTGACTGAGGTCAGATTTGAACTCAGGTCCTCCTGACTCCAGGGCCAGTGCTCTTTCCACTGCACCACCTGGCTGCCCCTTAAATTTGTCCATTTTCAAAGAAGAACATGAAATCAGGGAGGATACATCATGACATGCTAGTGAATTGAATTTGATTGAGTAAGTGCAATCTCAATTTTTCGTCCAGTCATCTGGGTCTAGTGGCCAGATAAGAATCAGGATGACTGGAGATAACCCCGGATGTAAGACAATCGCCCAAGGTCACATAGCTAGTACATGTCTAAAGCCAGATTTGAACTAAGGTCCTCCTGACTCCAGGGTTGGTTTTCTATTCACTGCATCACCTACTTGGCCCTAACTAAGCATATATGTCCCAAAGATCATAGCATCCAGATTCTTAAAAAAATGAGTTATAGGAAAAAATAGACAATATACTGGAGGAGGACCTCAACATTGCCTCTCAGGATTAAAAAAATCTCACCATAAAATAATTAA
The DNA here is from genome assembly GCF_037893015.1 of Macrotis lagotis. Taxonomy (NCBI): domain Eukaryota; kingdom Metazoa; phylum Chordata; class Mammalia; order Peramelemorphia; family Peramelidae; genus Macrotis; species Macrotis lagotis. The sequence goes on from NC_133666.1 coordinate 913,123, forward strand.
GAAACAAGGTAAGCAAATGAATGGAATTTAAGAAAAGAATAATATGATAGGTTTCTGTAGAAAACTGAATGGGAATAGAAAAATATTTTTTCTCAGCTGTATATCGCACCTTCACAAAAAAAGTGACCACATGTTAGGGCATAAAATTCTCAAAACTAAAAGGAGAAAACCAAAAATATTAACAGCATTATTTTTCAGACAATAATGTAATCAAATTTGGATTCAATAAAAATACATTGAAACATATATCAAAAGTCAATTGATGGCCCTGGAGTCAGGAGTACCTCAGTTCAAATCCTGCCTCAGACACTTATAATTGCCTAGCTGTGTGGCCTTGGGCAAGCCACTTAACCCCATTTGCCTTGAAAAAAAACCTTAAAAAAAGTCAATTGATGAAGAGACTAGAAAACACTGGACTTGGACTCAGGAAGAGCCATCTTCCTGATTTCAGGTTTAGTTTCAGACACTTACTAGCAGTGTAACCCTGGGAAAGTCAATTAATCCTCTTTTTCCTCAGTTTCTCATCTATAAAATTGGCTGGAGATGAATATGGAAAACAACTCTAGTATCTTTGCCAAGAAAACTCCATATGTAGTGTCACAAAGAGTTGGGCATGTCTGAACAACCAAAAACTGAAAAAAAAATCTAAGGCCACCTAGGAGGATCAATGGCTAGAGAATCAACTCTGGAATCAGGAGCAGCCAAGTTGAAATTTGACCTCAGATACTTTACTAGGTGTATGGTGCTGATCAAGCCATGCAATCTTGTTTTCCTCACATGCTTATTTCTAAAATGACCTGGAGAAGGAAATGGCCAATTACTCCAGGGATTTTGCCAAGAAAACTCATTATAAGGTCATGAAAATTAGGGCAAAACTAATTGACTAAATAACAACAAATATTCTAATTCTAAAAATCAAATGTATTAAAGAACAAATCATAGAAACAATTTATAATTTCATTTAAGAGAATGAAAGCAGTGAGACAACATACCAAATTTTATAATTCATATAGTCAAAATATTACTTAAGGAGAAAAGTTTTTTAATCTGTACATCAATCAAATAGAGCATTGAGTAGATCAAGGGACTCAGCATGAAACTTAAAAAAACCTAGAAAAAGAACAAATTAAAAAGCCCCACTTAATATTTTGAAAATCTTAAAATTCAAGGTAGAGATTAATAAAAGTCAAAGTAAGAAAACCATTAAACTAATAAATAAAACCAGGAACTGGTTTATAAAAAAATAGAAAATAAACTATTGGTGAATTTGATTTACAAAAGAAGAACAAATTATTAGTATCAAAAAGGAAAGGTGTGAATTCACTACCAATGGACATGAAATTAAAGTTATTATTAAGAGCCATTTTGTCCAATTATATGCCAATAAATCTGACAATGTAAGTGAAGTAGGTGATTATTTACAAAAGCATTAGTGAAGTGGAAATAGAATGTTTAAATAATCTTATTTTATGTTGGAGGAGATATGGGAAAACTGGGATACAAACACTGGGTGCAGTTCTGAACTGATCCAACCTTTCCGGAGAGCAATCTAGAACTACGCCAAAGGGCAAGAAAACTGTTACATCCTTTGATGCAGCAATACACCACTATAAAGTCTGTTAAAAATCAAACTCAGACACTTAATAATTACCTAGCTGTGTGGCCTTGGATAAGCCACTTAACCCCGTTGCATTGCAAAAAAAGAAAAACAAATTAAAAAGAGAGGGGAATGTTCAAAAATATTTATAGCAACTATTTTTGTAATTGCAAAAAAATTAGAAATTGAGGAGGGAGTGGCTAGGTGGCGCAGTGGATAGAACACCGATCCTGGAGTCAGGAGTACCCGAGTTCGAATCCTGCCTCAGACACTTAATAATTACCTAGCTGTGTGGCCTTGGGCAAGCCACTTAACCCCATGACTTTGCAAAAACTTAAAAAAAAAGGAGATGCCCATTCCTTGGGGAATGACTAAACAAATTGTGGTATAAGTGTGTGATGGAACACTATTGTTGTATAAGAAATCATAAGTGTTGGAATTTCAGAAAAGCCTGGAAAGTCTTGTATGAATTGATGTGGAATGAGATGAGCAGAACCAGAAGAACACTGTATACATTAACAACAACATGGAGCAATGAATCACCCTTGATGGACTTGCTCACCCCATCAGTGCAATAATCAGGGACAATTTTGGGATATCTGTGATGGAGAATACATCCATATTCAGACAAGGAACTGTGGAGTTTAAATGAAGACCAAAGTTTATTATCTTCAGTTTTTAAAAGTTGTCTAATGTATTGTGCAATTTTGCTATCTCTGATGTTTTCTTTCTTCCTTTTGGATCTGAATCTTCTCTCACAATACATTCAGTTTCAATCTTTGCTTATCATGGAGGCAAATGTAAAGCCCATATCAGATTACCTTCTGTTGGGGGTGGGGGGAGGGAAGGGAAGAAGGGAGAAAAATTGGAAAAGTCAAAACTTTGCAAAAGAAAATGATTTGTAGAAACTACCATTGTATGTCATTGGAAAACAAATAAAATATTTATATAATGAAAAAAAACTTGCATGAACTGATGCTGAGTAAAGTGAATAGAACCAGAAGAACTTTGTGCACGCTAACAGAAACATAGGGTGATGGTCAACTCTGATGGACTCGATCATATCAATTGCTCAATAACCAAAGACAATTCTAAAAGACTTGTGATAGAAAATACCATCATAAAGAAATAAATGGAATATAATACCCTCCACTCACCCATCCCAAAAGGACCATGAAGTCTGAATGCAGACCAAAGCATAGCTAGAGAAGGAGCTATGGAATGTAAATGCAGATCCAAGTTTACTATGTTAATTTTTTAAACATTATCTTATGCATTATATTTTTTCTCTCTAATGTTTTTCCCATTTTGATTTGATTCTTCTTTCATAATATGATTATTATGGATTTATGTTTAGCATGGTTATTATACATGTAGAGCCTATAATAGATTGCTTTTTTGTCAGGGGAAGGGAGGAGGGAAGGGAAGGAGGGAGAAAAATGTGGACCTCAAAACCTTGCAAAAAATGATCGTTGAAAACTATCGTTGCAAGCCCAAGCATTATCTTTAATGGGGATAGACTTGAAGCATTCCCAATAAGATCAGGGGTGAAGCAAAGATGCTCATTAACAGTTCTATTATTTAACAACATATTGGAAACCCTTGCTATAGTAATAAGGCAAGAAAAAGAAATAGAAGGAGTTAGAATAGGCAAAAAGGAAGCAATACAATATCAAGAATAAACTCAAAAAAAATCTTCATATTTGGGAGTCCACCTGCCAAGATAGATCCATGATTACAAAACACTCTTCATACAAATAAAGACACATCTAAACACCAGGAGAAATATTACTTGCTCATGGGTAGGCTAAGTCAGTAGAATAAAAATGACAATTATACCTAAGTTAATTTACTTATTCAGTATCATACCAATCAAACTACAAGGTAGAAAAAATAATGACAAAAATCATCTGGAAGAACAAACGGTCAAATTTTAAGGGAATCAATGAAAAATAATATGAAGGAAGGTGGTCTAGCCACACCAGATTTCAAACTGTACTGTAAAACAATGATTAACAAAATAATCTGCTCTGGCTACAAAATAGTGGTAGATCAGTGCAATAGATTAGCTTCACACAATTCACTGTAGTAAAATTATCATAATGATCTAGTAAAAGATAAACACAAAAATACCAAGCTTTTGGGCCAAAAACTGATGGGAAAACCAGAAAACAGTATGGCACAAATTAGGTATAAACCAGCCTCTCACACCACATACTAACATAAGGTAAAAAAGGTGACATCATGAGCAAATTAGGAGAGTATGGAATTGTTTACCTGTCATATCTTTGGATAAGGGAAGAATATAGGATCAAACAGGATATAGAGAGCATTGTAAAATGCAAAATGGATCATTTTGATTATATAAATTTTTTTATTTTTACTTATTTAAGACAATAGGGTTAAGTGGCTTGCCCAAGGTCACACAGCTAGGTAATTGTTAAGTGTCTGAGGTCAAATTTGAACTCAGGTCCTCCTGACTCCAGGGCTGATGCTCTATCCACTGTACCACCTAGCTGCCCTGATTACATAATTTTTTTTTAAATTGCACAAAACAAAACCAATGCCATCAAAATTAAAAGGAAAACTGAAAACAGGGGAGAGGGGGGAAAATTTGCAGCAAAGTATCTGATAAAGACCTCATTTCTCAAATATATAGAGAACAGACTCAAATTCATAAGAATATAAGTCATTCCCAAATAGAAAAAAATGGTCAAAGATATGAGCAGGCAGTTTTCATGCAAAGAAATCGAAACTATTTATAGACAAATGAAAAAATGTTCTAAATCAGTATTGATTAGAGAATGCAAATTAAAACAACTTTGACAAACCACCTCAAAACTCTAAGATTTTTTAACATGAGGGAAATGGATAATGATAAATGCTTTAGGGGATATGAAAAAAAATTGTGACATGAATGCACAGTTGGTGAAGTTATAAGCTAATTTAACTATCCTGGAGAATAATTCGAAAATATATCAAAAAGGCTATAAAACTGTATATCCCCTTTGATTCACTACTAGATCTATATCCTATAGAGAACAAGTAAAAAGGAACAGGATATACATGTACAAAAATATTCCAAACCATACAATCTGTGGTACAGTATAAATGGATACATGGTCTTATCACATAATATCATACTAATTAAAAAATCAAAAGAGACATAGACCATGTACTTCTCATTGCTATGGGTAAGAAATGCATATTCAACCAAATAAACAGTAGAGACAATTACAAAAGGTAGATTCAATGGCTCTGGGTATTTAAAACTGAGAAATTTCACTATAAACAGCATTAAGGCAACCAAAATAAGATGAGAAGTGTTTGAATGGGAAAAATTTTCTTTATTAAATTCCTCTGATAAGGTTTAATATTCATATTATACAACTTTCCCCCTATTGATCAATACAACCTAAAAACAAGTTTCAATATTCACTTTTAAAATCTTGACTTCTAAATTCTCTCCCTTCCTCCCAACCTGAATCACTCCCACGGAGAAAGCAAGTTATTTGATATAGGATAAAAGTGTGTAGTCATGAAAAACATTACCACAGTAGTCATGTAGTAGAAGTAAGCAATGCCCCCCCCCAAAATAGCTGAAACTTCAAGAAAAATTAAGTAAAAAAGAATGCTTCAATCTGTATTCAGACACTATCAGCTCTGTCTTTGGGATGGCTGGTATTCTTTATCATAAATCCTTCAGAGTTTTCTTGGGTCCCAGCACTGTTGACCTTCACAGCTAATCATCCTTGAGCATTGCTGTGACTTTGTCCAAGGTCCATCTCCCATTTCATCTGCTCATGTAACATTTTTATGGGAGCATCCTGTTCATCCTCACTTATAACAAAGTAACATTTCATCTAAATCACACGCCACAATTTTTTCAGCCACTTCCCAACTGATGATGAGCCTCTCCTCAATCTCCAGTTCATTGGCACAAGAACGGGAGTGAAAAAAAACACCCCCAACCCCCCCCACACACACATACACCTCCCTTCCTCTTTTGTTCCTCTAAAATGTATTCTACAGTTTTAAGACACCACAGAATCATAATATCCACAAACAAATTCAGTTCCTGGCCAGTTTACATTTAAAGCGAATGATATTCTAGGATTATGCCGATGCTTACTTTGCATGGCTACAAGTGAGGTTAGCATCCTCTATCCCAGCACAGAAAGACAAAAACACAGAGAATTTTTTAAAAAGCAAGCACAAAACTGATGGATTTCTGTGGAGACTCCCTGCTAAGGCCCTGAATCTGAAGCTTCTTCACTATTATTAATTTCGAGCTTCAATTGAAGTCTCTGCTTTTCCTTTATGAATTTGACCTCTCCTCATCAGGGAAGGGAGCTTTTCAGTTTGGAAAAGTTAAAAAGATCTTTTACTGATGCAGTTTCCAATTAAGGCATTTAGTTGACTCATAGAGACCAGGGTTAAGAACTAAATGGAGGGTGATATTGGGGCAAAAAATGAATTAAAGGAAAATTGCCACATAACCAACAAGCATCCATAATAGAATTAGGAAGTATAAATTTTACCTGCTGTTCCCAGTGATGTCACAAGATGTCCCCAGAGACCAGACTATTGCATTCCTGAACTCTGGTGCTTTTCTTCTAGTACAAAAGAATACAGTCTTTTAGGCTACTAATTTCCCAATCACATAGAATCAATCTTTCTTTTCCCTTTTTTTCCCCTCTTTTCATCATCAGACTAGAGAAGAAAGGTTCCCCCTTTCTGGCCTTTTTAACTTGACTGGCATTTTAAAAAAGAAGCCAAGAAGAGACACTTTCTTGTTAAGCCTTTTACAGAAGAAAAGTTTTAGCTTTCACAGAGACAACATTCCCCAGGTTGATCAGGCCAAGAGCTAAACAGACACAACAACAACATTAAACACCAGTAATGGAGCTCCTAAAAAAGCAAAACCAAACCTTTTTTCAGGCCAAGATTGGGACTTCCACTAATTTGAAATCAAAAAATGAGTGCTTACAACAGTCTCAAACAGTCTCAAAACTTACTTTGCACAATTATCAAAAGTACCAAATGCTACTGCATGCCATTTGCTTTAGAAAGACTTCATCAAGAGGCTGTAGGATAAAGTCATCTTCTTGAAGGGACCTCCCACAAGGATGGAAGATAACCTTAGCTAGTACTTCCCCAATATCTTAAACACTCACTAGCCCCATTGAGGGACTTTCCAGGGCTATCCATCTCCACCCAAGTGGAGGTTTCTCTTGATTCAGAAAGACTGGAGTTGAAGAAGAAATCTGGGAATGTTTAAAGATTTCTCCTAAGAAAATGTTCCAGGGACCATTCTCTCTCGCTTGATCCCTCAGTGGTTACCAAACTGTCAAAAATGAAATGAAGTGCAACTGAGAGACAAGTTGCTGATTATGATTGAGTTATTGGTTGGGCTAGCAATAACCAATAAATTGGGTCCATGGCCTCTCTCATTGGCCAAAGACCTTGAGTGAGAATTAAAAGAATAATTATAACAACTAAGAAGATGACAGAGCAAAATCTCCATGAACCTAGGTGTGTCTTCTATTGACTGGCTATTGATGACCTAGTCCAAATTGAGATTTCATCATTTAGACCTCCCCTTCTGAAACCCCTTAACCACAACCATGACACGTGATTTGAGTCCCAAGACAAAGGTTCCCAGGCAACAGGAATAGACTTCAGGCATGAGAACTGCTACTATTGTTTAAATTGATAGGATTTTACCATTTAGGTTGACTACATTTTTCTGGAAAGTGGGTCATTTGGTGGGGTTCCAAAGGTGGAGGTAATTACAAGACACAAACTTAACCTTTACACAAGTTACTTTTGGATGTGGTAGGTGAAGTTTCCAAGGAGAAGGAACCTTGAAAGGGAAGGTGAAATCTAGCTTGACCACATCTTAATCAATTTTCAGTATTACAATAGAGCTTAGTATCTTGCTTCCCTCCATTTGTTTTTTTGAAGTAACCTATCCCTTTGGGCAGCTAGTAGGTAGAGCACTGGTCCTGAAGTTAGGACTTAGGTTCAAATCCAGCCACAGACATTTACTAACTTTGTGATCCCGGGCAAGTCACTTAACTGTTTGTCTCACTTCGTCATCTACAAAATGAGTTGGAGAAGAAAATGACAAACCACTCTAGTCTTTGTCAAAGAGAGTTGAACACTCTGAAACAACTCAACAACAAAAACATAGACTGAGAATAGGACAAACCCAATATAAAAACAAACAATTGGGTTGCATATCTTTATCACTGTTTTTCAATTGTTCCCATTATGTCCAACTCTTCAAGACCCTATTTAGGATTTTCTTGGCAAAGATACTGCAGTGGTTTGCCATTTACAGAGGAAGAACTGAAGAACTGATACTAGTTCCAGAACTAGTCAATGTCTGAGGCCAGATTTGAACTTAGGAAGTTAAATCTTCCTGACTTCAGGTCCTACCCTCTATCCACTATGGTGCCACCTAACTGCCCTCCATGATACTTATTAATACTAACATAGTGTTTTAGGCTATATAGGTATGCATCTTGGATGAATGACAGAATGAAACTAATATGATTTACTGAAATACCATATTCAGAGTCACAGAAGGCAATATTTCATTGTATGCTATGGAAAATGAAAAAATCTTTTAATTCCATGGAATAGTATCAAAAATGTTCTAAATGGTGAGAAATTTAAGCAAAATCTCCTTATAAAGGAATGTTCCAAATACCTGATCACATGTTTTGATTCTAACAAACTATGCTGAGCATTCCATTGAGGTTAAAGTCTCCTGGATTTCTCCTACTGGCCAGAACATGACCTAAAGTTGAAGACTAGACAGAAGGGTTGATCGAGGTCCCAAAAATATTCAATGAAAGTTAAGGGTCTTGGCTTCCTCTTGCATCTTTTCTTGTCATTATGTTGATACAATCTGTTCATCAGTTGAGAACCATATACATACAACAGGAATGAATCAGATTGGTTGGACATTCATTTGTCTCAAGGAACTCCCCTATTTGTACCTTGCTCTCAAGGCCTGAGAAATGTCACTCTATTTTGTACTTTGCAATACCAGATGAGCTCCTCTAGGCAGTTTTCTCACCAGAAGAAAAGGTTTCATTCATGTGCAATGAAAAGGAGAACTAGTTGGTTAATCCCTTAGAAATTTGAAGTTGCAACCATGGTTGACTAGAAGAATGGTTCCATCAGTAACAGTAAAAAGGAAGTACAGAAGTGCAATGGGTTTCAAGATGGAATCATATATTCTGTTCTGAACATGTTCATTTGGTGTCGCCTTTGGTAATCTAGTTCCAAATGGCAGTCAGCCATTTCTCCCTTCCTCAGATTCATCCCATCGTATTAGAAGAAACTCAAGTGGTATGCTCTCAAAAATAGTATTTCACTGTTCAGCCTAAGTGGTGATTTCCTCTTAAACATAGTATGAAAGGAAAGCCAAGTTGACCGTTTTTTTCGACTTATTTATTCCACGTTTTGCTCTTGTGACTGGGTAACGATACTTTCCTCAATTAAGAAGCAGGACTCAATTGCCTTTTTATCAGCTGACCTTTGCTATGACTAAGGGTTTAGCAGGAATTTTTTCACCTTCTATTTTTTTTGTATTTCTTCCTGGTTGCATCCAAATATAAATTTCAACAGTCACCTTTAAAACCGGAATTCCAAATTCTCTCCCTTCTTCCCACCTCAGTCCTCCTCATTGACAAAGCAAGTTATTTGATGAAAATGTGTAGTCATGAAAAACATTACCACAATAGTCATATTGTAAAAGTAAACGTAATCCCCCAAAACAAAACCTGAAACCTCATGGAAAAAAATGTTTTAAAGTATGCTTCAATCTGTATTTAGTCACCATCATCTCTCTCTTTGGAATGACTAGTCTTCTTGATCCTAAGTCCTTCAGTTTTCTTGGGTCCCAGCATTGTTGACCTAAGCTTAAAGCCTTCACAGCTGATCATCCTTGAGCATTGCTGTGACTTTGTCCAAGGCCCATCTCCCATTGCATCTGCTCATGTAACATTTTGTGGGAGCATCCTGTTCATCCTTTCTTAAAACAGAATAGCATTTTAGCTTAACTCCATACCACAATTTTTTCAGCCATTTCCCAATGAAGGAACATCAACTCAGTCTCCAGTTTATTGCCACAAGAACTGGTGCAAATTCATCTATCAGAGTAAGAGGGAGTACTGGAGTACTGGAGGAAGAACTAGAGGAAGAACTGGAGTGAAGAAAAAAAAAAAAACAGCAAACCTTCCTTTTTAGCTTTTACCCTCCTAAAACATATTCTAATAGTTTTGAGGTATCACAAAAACAAAACATTCTCAAACAACCTCAGTTCTTGGCCAGTTTATATTTAAAGTTGATTATATTCAATGATTATGCCTCTGTTTACTCTGCATGCCTACAAGTAAAGTTAGCTTTCTCTATCCCAACATAGAAATACAAAAACACAGAAAGAATTAAAAAACAAAACAAAAAAGGGCACAAAAGTGATGGATGTTGTACTTTATTAAAATTATCATATGATTTCTGTTAGGTTTGTTATGGATATGGTCCATTACGCTGATAGATTTCTTAATAATTGAACCAACCCTGCATTTCTGTTATGAATCCTACTTGATCATAGTGTATTATCCTCAAGATAATCTACTGTAATCACTTTGATTAGAATTTTATTTAAAATTTTTGTATCCATATTCCTAAGTGAAATTGGTCTATAATTTTCTTTCTCTGTTTTGACTCTTCCTAGTTAAGGTATAAGTACCATACTGGTGTCATAGAAGGAATTTGGTAGAATTTCTTCTTCACCTATTTTTTCAATTGTTTCCATAGAATTGGAATTCATTTTTCCTTGAATGTTTGGGAGAATTCATATGTGAATTCATCTGGCCTAGAAAATTTTTCTTAGGAATTTCATCGATGTATTGTCCAATTTCTTTTTCTGTGATAAGATTATTTATGTATCTAATTTCCTCTTCTTTTTATCTGGGCAGAATATATGTTTGTAAATACTCATCCATCTGATTTAGATTGTCAAATTTATTGGCATACAATGGGGCAAAATGGTTCCAAATTATTTCTTTAATTTCCACTCCTTTAGTGGTGAATTCATCTTTTTTTTTCCATTTCTGCTACTGGTAATTTGTTTTGCTTCTTTCTTTTCTTTTTCAAATTAACCAAAGATTTATCTATTTTATTGGTTTTTTGTAAAACCAAATCTTTGTCTTGTTAATTTTTAGTTCAATAGTCTTTTTGCATTTGATTTTATAAATTCTCCTTTGATTTTCAGAATTTCTAATTTGGTATTTATTCGGAGATTTTTAATTTGTTCTTTCTCTAACTTTTTTAGTTACATGCCCAATTGAATGTTCATCTATTTATCCTTCTGATTCATGTACACATTTAGAAATGTTATGTTTCCCCTAATAACTGTTTTGACCGTGTCCCCCAAGTTTAGGTATATAATCTCCTTATTGTCATTTTCTTAGATGAAATTATCAGTATTTCTATGATTTGTAGTTTGATCCATTCATTCATTAAAATTAGGTTATTTAGTTTCCAATTAATTTGAGGTCTATTTCTCCATGGTCCTTTCTTACATGTGATTTTTATTGCCTCATGATCTGAAAGGAATACTTTTAATATTTATGCCTTTTCTGTACTTGATCATAAGGTTTTTATGCTCTCCCACAAGGGCAATTTTTTGTGTAGGTGCTATGTGCCACAGAAGAAAATGTATAATCATTTCTATGCTCATTTCATTTTTCTCCAGAGGTCTATCTTATCTAACTTTCAATATAATCTATTCACTTCATTAACTTCCTTCTTGCTTTTATTTCATAGTTAGATATATCTAAATTTGAGAGAGGGAGGTTGAGGTCCCCCACCAGGATAGCTTTACTGCCTATATCTAGCTGCAACTCATTTAGCTTCTCCTCTGAGGGTTTGTATACACTATACTGCTTGGGGCATACATGTTTAGTATTGATAATGTGTCATTGTCCATGGTACCTTTTATGAGGATGCAGTTTCCTTCTTATTAAATTAAAAATCAAAATTTCCTTCTCATTAAATGAGATCAACTTTTGCAATTGCTTGGTCAAAAAGGAGCATTTCTACCTCTGCTTTTTTCACTTTAGCTGAAGCATAATGTAGTCTGCTGTAGCCTTTTACCTTTATTCTGTGTATGTCTCTGCTTCAAACGTGTTTCTTGTAAGTAGCATAGTGTAGGATCTAGTTTTTGATCCACTCTGCTATCCACTTCTGTTTTACGAAAGATTTCATCCCATTCACAATAAAAAAAAAAGCAATTTTCCCCTAAAAAGTGTTTTGGCTGCATCTTGGGAACACTGGTATGTGGTCTCATTGTTTTTTTCATTGTCTTGAAAGGAATTATACATTGTTTCTATGATTTGTTCTTTAATGCACTCATTTTTAGAATTAGAATATTTGTTACTATTTAGTCAATTCGTTTTGCCTGAATCTTCGTGACCTTTTCTTGGCAAAGACCCTGGAGTAATTGGCCATTTCCTTCTCCAGGTCATTTTAGAGATAAGGAAATGGGGAAACACCTTTGAGTGACTCAGCATCACACACCTAGTAAGTATCTGTGGACAAATTTCACCTCAACTCTTCATGATTTCAGAGCTGAAGTTCTAGCCACTGTTCCTTCGGGGTGACCTTGGAATTTGTCAGTGTTTGTTTGCTTCAGTCACGTCTGACTCTGTGAGCCTCATTTGGAGTTTTCTTGGCAATGATACTAGAGTAGTTTTCCATTTTCTTCTTCAGCCCATTTTATAGATGAGGAAATGAGGCAAAACAGGATTAAGTGACATTTCCAAGATCACATAGCTAGTGTCTGAGATCAGTCTTGAAATCAGGAAAATTCCAAGCCCAGTGCAATAGTCACTGCACCAATTGATCCTTATTGAATACAATTTCGATTGCTTTACAGTCTGAAAAGAATGCATTTAATGTTACTGCTTTTCTCCATTTAGTTATGAGGTTTTTATGCTCTAATATGTGGTCAACTTTTGTGAAGGTACGATGTACAACTGAGAAAAGAACTTTTGCTTTCTATTCTTCAGTGTTCTCCAGAAGTCGATCATATTGACCTTTTCTCCAATTCTATTCATTTGCTTATCTTGTTTCTTGTTTATTTTATGGTTCGATTTCTTAATTCTGAGAGGCAGTGTTGAGGTCCCCCGTTCAGCATAGTTTTATTGTCCATTTCTTCCTGTAACTCATGAGATTTTTCTTTAAGCATCGGGATGCTCTATCATTTCAGGCATATATGCTTAGTTAGGGGCAGTTAAGTGTTACAGTGAGTAGAAAGCCAGCCCTGAAGTTGGAATGACCTGAGGGCAAATTTGGCCTTACTCACTGTGTGACCTTGGGCAAGTCACTCAACCCCAATTGCCTTTTATTCAGAGTCATCTCCAGTCATCCTGATTCTTCTCTGGCCACTAGACCCAGATGGCTCTCGATGAGAAAAGGAGGCTGCACTCCCTCACTCAAATCCCATTCACTTGCACATCATGGCATCACCTCCCTGATGTCTTCTTCCGAAATGGACAGACATCCTCAGGTAGACAGATAGGTCTACTGTGGACAGAAAGATAAAAATATGGTCTCAGTGATATGACACTTTGGTAAGGAATAAGAATCCCTAAAGGGGAGATGGAAGAGGAATGGGGACATAGCTTAGAGCTGGTGGTGAGAATGGCAGGGCAAGGCTTCCTTCAAAGCAAGATATGGTCCAAGTTCACCTACAAGAGTAGAAATTTGAAGTTGCAACCCTGATTGACTAGAAGAATAGTTCCATCTTTAACAGTAAAAGGGAAGGACAGAAGAGCAATGGGTTTTCCTGAGTGAAACCATGCGTTCTCTTTTGAACCTGTTCCTTTGGTGTCACCTTTAGTAATCTAGTTGCCAATGGCAGTCAGCCATTTCTCCCTTCCTCAGATCCATCCCATCATATTAGAAAGAACTCAAATGGGTCCCCTCAAATATAGAATTTCCCTGTCCAACAAAACTTATGATTCCTTGCTAATCATAATAGGGAATGTGGCCATTTCCTTGGATTTAGTTACTTCAGCTTGTTCTCTTGTGCCTGTGCAACAATACTTTCCTCAGTTAACACATAGGATCCAGTATTCTTTGACATCAGATGACCTGGGCTATGACTAAGGATTTAGCAGGTTTTTATTCACCTTTAAATTTTTTTTGTATTTCCCCCTGTGCAGGGGTCCAGCCTCCTCAGGGTTCTTAGAAACTGACAGGAGGGATAGAGTTGGTGAAATGAGTTGAGTCAACAAGTGGGTATAGGCAGGAGCAGGTTGACTGACTGTCAGCTGCTTGGATTTATTTTTATAGTCTCAGAATCATGTATGTTTCAAGCAAGCAAGCAAGCTGAGATCATTTCCTTGGTTACAAGAGTGTACAATTTTCATCATCAATCATATAATTCATATGGTTACAAGTTTTAATCATGTGATTACAAGTTTAAGTAATAATCATATAGTTAATTAATTTCTTATCCCTACTCAGAGCACGATGACCTTAACCTGTCTGTTACCATATTTATTACTACATTGTATAATTGTTAATTCATTTAGGGTTATTAATTAAGCAATTCTTTTAATGGAAAGATTTTTATATTTTTTGTGTAGGTAATGTTTTTTGATACACTTCCTTAACAGTCTGTAGTGAGGGTCTTCATGCTTGTCCACCCATCCATTAACTTTTACAATAACCAATTTTTCTTTCTGGCCTTGTTGGTAGAAACCACAGTTTCTGTGACTTTTTTATTCTTTCCCATGAAACTAAGGCTGCTGGAGTTCACATATCAGTCACCTGTACTAACTATTTTCTCACCATCTTTTTCATATATTCCTATGTATGGTAAGGGGGGCAAAACTATTAATTTCCCTGGAATTCTATCTGACCCATCTTGTATCTGTTTTCCCTGTATATATTCTGGTATCTCCTCGGAATTCCCAGTGCTGGGTTTTCCAGAGATTTCATAATGTTGAAGCCTTTTGTATGCCTCAGGGAGAGGCAGTCCTGTTAAATTTGGACAGAGTTTACAATCTGTTTTATTCAAGGAATTTTTCTGAAATCCTTCCTTTATAGTCATTCCAGTATTAGGGTGAGTAAATATTGTAATCAATAATAAACCAATAAATATTGGTATGCATGAAATCCCTATATATATTGAAGAAGGAAATGTTGTTCCATCAGGCAGTGTGACTGCCTTGAGTCTTCTTGCTGCAACTGTGTCAAACAGCTTAGAGACCCTGGCTCCCAACACCCCTGCTTCCATGCAAAAATTCAATTTTAAAACCTTGAATTCCAAATTCTCTCCCTTCCTCCCACCCCAAATCACATTCATTGAGAAAGGAAGTTATTTTGACATAGGTTAAAAATATGTAGTCATGAAACACATTACCACAAGAGTCAGATGGTGGAAATAAACAAACCCCCCCCCCCCCCGCCCAATAAAATGGATACCTCAAGAAAATTGAAGTAAAAAGAGTATGCTTCGGTCTGTATACAGACACCATCAGCTCTATCCTTGGGATGGCTAGTCTTCTTTATCATAAGGCCTTCAGAGTTTTCTTGGGTGCCAGCACTGTTGGCATGAAGTCAAGGCCTCGACAGTTGATCATCCTACAACATTGTTGTGACTTTGTCCAAGGTCCACCTCCCATTGCATCTGCTCATGTAACATTTTTATGGGAGCATCCTGTTCATCCTTTCTTAGAACAGAGTAACCATTTATCTTAACCCCATACCACAATTTTTTTCAGCCATTTCCCATGTTATAAGCTGCTCTTCAGTCTTCAGCTCATTGCCACAAGAACTGGAGTGAAAAACAATAAAACAAAACAAAGCCACAAAGCTCTCTTCCTATCTTTTATTGACCTAAAATGTATTCTACAGTTGAAAGACACCACAGAATCATAACATCCACAAACAAACGCAGTTCCTGGCCAGTTTACATTTAAAGAAAATGATATTCTAGGATTATGCTGATGCTTTTACTGTGCATGGCTACAAGTAAGGTGAGCGTCCTCTATCCCAACACAGAAAGACAAAAAGACACAGAGAATGATGGAACTGGTGGATTCTTAAGGAGAGTCCCTATGAAGGCCATGATTCTGAAGAATCCTCACGAGTATTAGTTTTAAGCTACAGTAAAAATCTCTCCTTTTCCTTTATAAATTTGACTTCTCCTCCTTTTAGGGAAGGGCGCTTTTCAGGTGGAGAGCTTAAACAGATCTTTTACTGTTACAGTTTCCCATTAAGGCATTTGGTGATTAATAGAGACCCAGATCTTTAGTTAAATAGGGGATAATATTAGAACAAAAAAATGAAAGAAAGGTGTCACATGAGAAATACAAGACCTCTGTAAGAGAATTTAAAAATATAAATTTCAACTGCTATTCCCAGTGAGGTCACAAGATGTCGGCAGAGACCAGACTATTGCATTCCTGAACGCTGGTTCTTTTCTTCTAGTACAAAAGAACACAAACTCAACCTTCTAGGCTACAAATTTCCCAATCACATAGAACCAATCTTTTTGGTTTTTTTGCAAGGTAAATGGGGCTAAGTGGCTTGCCCAAGGTCACACAGCTAGGTAATTATTAAGTGTTTGAGACTGTATTTGAACCCAGATACTCCTGACTCCAGGGCCTGTGCTTTTATCCACTGCTCCACCTAGCCTCCCCAGAACCCATCCTTACTCAACGGATTTTTTTTTCTTTACAGATTTTCATGATCTGACGAGAAGAAAGGTCCCTTTCTCTGGCCTTTCTTAACTTCACTGGTGTTTTTAAAAAAAAGAATTAGAGAAGAGACACACTTTCTTGGGAAGGCTTTTCCTAGAAGAAAAGCCTTTAGCCTTTACACAGACAACATTCCCCAGGCTGATCAGGCCAAGAGCTAAACAGACACGACAACATTAAACACCAGTAGTGGAGCCTCTTAAAAATAAGGGAACACTTTAAAAAAAAACAGGCCAAGATTGGGCTTCCAATCATTTGCTCTAGGTTTTGGTTAGTCCCTTAGACACCGAGAAGCAATAGGTAGCAAGTTGTTGTTGCTGTTTTTACTCTCCCAGTGAAAAGTTTTTAGTCAACAAATGAGTGCTTACTGAAAACAGTCTCAGGACTTTTATTTTGCACTATCATCAAAGGTGCCAGATGTGACTGCATCACATGTTCCTTAGAGAGAGACTTCGTCAGGAGGTGGTAAGACACACCTATTTTCTTGAAGGACTTCACCACAAGGATGGAAGATAACCTTAGCTAGTATTTCCCCAAAATCTTTGATGCTCACCGAAGTCCCTAAGTCATGTAAGCTTTCCAGGATATCCTTCCCCACCCAAGTGGCTCAGAAAGACTGGAGCTGAGGGGGAGACAGGTCTCTAGGGGGCATCTTCCTCAGAGAAGTCTAGGAAGCTCAAAGATTTCTCCTAAGAAAATGCTCCAGGGACCACCCTCTCTCCCTCAATGCCTCAGTGGTGACAAAGCTGTCACAATGGAAATTAAGTCCAACTGAGAGACAAGATGTTGATTATGTTCAATTTATTAGTTAGGTTCCCAATAACCAATACATTGGGTCCATGGTCTCTCTCAGTGACCAACGAGCTTGAGTGACAATTGACAGAATCATTATCACTTGCAAGATGACAGAGCAAAATCTCTCAGGACCTAGGGGTGTCTTCCTCTGACTGGTTATTGATGACACAGTCAGAATTGAGGTTATACCTTTGGGACCTCCCCTTCCAAAACCCCTTAATTACAGTCAAGAGATATGATTTGAGTTCCAAGACAAAGATTCCCAGGCAATGGGAGTAGACTTCAGACATGGGGATTGCTAATTGTTAAAAGTGATATGATTTTACAATTGAGGTTGACCATATTTCTGTGGAAAGTGGGTGATTTGTTGGCATTCCAAAGGCAATTTTCTCTTGGATGTGAGTGGTAGGCGAAGTTTCCAAGGAGAAGGAGGGTTAAATCTAGCTTGACCAAGCCTTAATCAATTTTCAACATTACATTAGAGCTTCTTCCCAGGAATTTTTTTGTCATTTCTTTATATTGAAGTAACCGATCCCTTGGGCAGCTAGTGGGTAGAGCACTGGTCCTAAATTCAAACCCAGGCTCAGACACTTACTAGTTATGATTCTGGGCAAGCCACTTAACTGTCTGTCTTCATCATCAATAAAATGAGTTAGAGAAGGAAATGACCAACCACTCTTGTCATTGTCACAGAGTGTTGGACACCACTGAAGTGACTCAACAGCTAAACCTATCCCATAGATTGAGAATAAAACAAACCCAACATAAATACAAATAAGTGGGTTCCATAATATCTTTGTGGTTGTTGTTCAGTTTATTTCAGTTATGTCCAATTCTTCAAGCCCCTGTTTAGGTCTTCTATGGCAAAGATAGTGGAGTGGCTTTGCCATTTCTTCCTCTACCTCATTTTACAGAAGAACTGAGGCAAACATTGGCCAGCATTAAAGAGCTAATAAGTGTCTGAGGCCAGATTTAAACTCAGGAACATAAGTCTTCCTGACTTCAGGCCCCGCCCTCTGTGATACTTACTTTGCACTAGCATGGTATTTTGGGCTATGTAAGTATGTATCTTGGAAGAATGGCAGAATTAAACTAATATGATTTGCTGAGATATCATATTCAGATTCACAGAAGACAAGACTTACATGTTTTCTATGCAAAATGAAATAATCTTTGAGTTCCATGGAATATCACAAATTGGTTCTAAACTATGAGTAATTTAGGCAAAATCTCTTTGTCAAGGAATATTCCAAGTCACCGATCACATGACGAGATTTCAAGAAACTATGCTGAGTTTTTCACTGAGATTGAAGGGCTCCTGGATTTCTCCTATTGGCCACAAAATGGCCTAAAGTTGAAGAATAGACAGACAGGTTGATTGAGATGCCTTTATGCTTATACAATTTGTTCGTCAGTTGAGACCGATAGAGAAACAACAGGAATGAATCAGGTGGGTTCTGGGACATTTATTTGACTCAAGGAAGCTCCCCTATTTGTATCTTTCTCTCAAGGTCCGGAGAAATGTCACTATATTTTGTTTACTGCAATACCAGGTGAGCTCTTCTAGGCAGTTTTCTCACCAGAAGGAAAGGTTTCAATCAGATGCATTGAAAAAGAGAACTGACTTCTTAATGTGCCACAGTGACTACACTGGAGAAAAGGATGCATTTCAAATGTATTTCATGCAAAGAATGGACCAGATACTAATCTAAACGTAATAATGATTGAGATAGTTGTAGGCTTTTTTGAGTGGACTTGTCATTTTTTTAGTGATGTCGATGTGATTTCAAGATGGAATGAGTTTATGCCTTATTTCCCTGTAGCCATATGCCATTCCTTTAAATCAAAGTAACAGTATTATGGATTGAAAACATCATAAACACGATATAGGCACAAATAGAAAGGTTCCGTGACTTGATACCAGCATGGCAGTGGTCATGCAATTGTGTAAATTGGTCTCTAGAGGAAAAAAAATTAGTTTGTTTTCTGCAATATCACAAATCCTCATAGAGGCAACAGAGTCACAGATGACATGGTTTCAGTGCTTTCCATGAAAGAGAACAATATTTTAAATTAAACAGTATTTCATAATATTTGTAATTAAATCATTTAAATTGCCAATAATTGCAAATTTTCTAGAACCATGAGGAATATAGGAAAAGCCTCTGACAGAAACCAAATCACTTCTCAGAGTCCTTGATTAATGAAGCTTTAACTTCAAGGAATCCACAATAGCTGTTCTAGGCCACAATATAATCATGAACTAGAAGGATGAACAGGCTTGCTTCAAGGGCATCAACAATAAGGTAAAAAAGAATTGTCTTGGGCAGCTGGTTGGCACAGTGGATGGAGCATCAGCCTTGGAGTCAGGAGGACCTGAATTCTAATCCGGCCTGAGACACTAAGTAATTACCTAATTGTGTGACCTTGGAGAAGTCACTTAACCCCATTGCCTTGTAAAATCAAAAAACAAAAAAAGAATTATCTTGCTAATCTCAAAGCCTATTTCATTATGCTGTTGAGATATAATCTATCTAATTGATGGAGAACCAGACTGAAGAAAAATCAATGAATCACATGATTTCCAGTCCATTTATAGGATATCAGGAAGGTTCCAATTTTCACGTCTATACCAAGTTGCCAAGAGATGTCTCTGTATTTTATTTACTCAAATGCCAGTTATAGTCTTCTTAGCAATTCTCTCAAGCTAAAGCAAAGGTTTCATTCTCCAGGACTGGAAGACAGAAATTCATCACTAAACTTCCAAAACAGCCATAATTCAGGAAAGCATTCAAGTTATTGAATTTCAAGTTTGGACCAGGAATATAATAATTTACACTATTTCTGATGCCTTGTAATTTTTTTCCTAAATCCATAGCAATGTGATAGCAACAGAAGTACTGTACATTCTAATGGATGATTTCCTCCACATTTTGAATGTAAGTTTGTTGCTTCCTTGTAAGAGAATGTCATCCCTTTCTATTGAAGTAATAATCTACTGCTCCCATTGAGAAAAATATGAATTCAGTGGAAATGAAGCAAGTAGGGTTCAGAGGATGCATTTGGCTGCAGCAGAGTATTTAGCTAATCAAGCTGTGTCTTGGACATGAGACATAGAATTTAACATGGTTTCCCGAAAGATCATTAGTCCTCATCTAGACAGCAGACTCACAGAAGGCAAGATTCCATGGCTTTTCATGGAAAGACAGCAATTTATTAAATAGAAGGGAATGATGACAATACTTCTCTATAGCACGTGAAATATCTCCAAGAGTCTTTGTCAAGGAAAAAGGGCCTTCAGTATTCTTTCTATTAGATGCGATGTGATTTGAAATAAAAGTTTATGGAACTTTGAACAGCAGCAATTCCACAATACCTATTGGGTCTCACTTATGTTTCCTTGACAATTCGGACCTACTTTCTTTGGTGCCTGTCCATCCATGGTGAAGTCTTTGGTGAAATTAAGTTCCCCTTCCTGACACCCTAGAAATATTTCCATTCTCAAAAATCTCAAAATTCTCAAAAATTCCCACTTGATCCTTCGATTCCCATTAAGTATTATATTTCTGATCTTTCTGGCTAAACTCGTGAAAACATGATCATGGCTAAACATCCCCATGTTCTTTTCTCTCTGTGTGTGCTTTATCCCTTATCATTGGGCTTCTGAGCTGATTATTTAACTGATATTCTTCCCTCCAAAGTAGCCAATGATGTCTTCCTTGCCGAATCAAATTACTTTTTTTTTCAAGCCTCATTCTTCTCTATATGTAGATTTGGATACTGATAGTCACCATTTGTTCTGGGATATTGTCTTCTCTATTGCTTTGATGGTTGCTGTCCACCCTACCCTGATTCTTCTTCTCCCTGTTTTGCACTCCTTCTTCTTGGCCTAAATCCTCATTTATCATAACCTTGGGTGTCCCAGATAATTCTGTTCTGGATCTTCTCTTTTCCCATAATACAACTTCACTTGGTAATTTCAGCATCTCCCATGGATTTACTTATCTAAATCTGTGCCAACAATTCTCAGATTTAACCATCAACCTCTAACCTCTAAGATGACCTCAAGTCTTACATCTTCCACAATCTTTCAGATAATTTGTTAGAATTTGAAGCAATATCTTAAACCCCATGAGTTCTGAAACCAAAAAAACATAAACAAAACCAAAACTCATCATTCCCTCTAAAGCTTCCTACTTTTCTATCTTCTCTATTACTGTAGAGGCAACACCATCTTCCCAGTCCCTCAGGTTTTCAACCAAGGTATTGCCCTCATCTGTTCATAGTCTCTTTATGTCCTTAAATGCTATCTTTTGCCAAAGTCTGTGAATTTTACCATTGCATTATCTCCTCCTATCTTCAGAATAGCACCACTCTAATTCAGTACTTCGTCAATTCATGTCTGAACTATTGCAATAGCCTGCTGTGGATCTTCTGAGAAATTATTCATTTCAACCACCTAATTCAATCGGGAATAATCTGTTTGATATTTGACATGAATCACAGAGGGATAATTAGATAAGCTAGGTTCTTATAGATAGCCTTTAAGAGGGGCTTCAAATGTGCATGTAATGTTCACTGCTTGTTTACCAGATTAAGAAGTTCTCTTGCACAATCACAAAAAATAGCTAACCAAGATGTCTTCCATTCTGTTTTGTTCAAATTCCATGTCCAAATGCAGCCTTATTTCTTTGGAAATTCCTCCATTTTTTTATATGTTTGAGTCCCACAATTTTCAGCCTCACTCCCATAGATCCATATTAATCTGGTAGTAAAAGGAGAATCAATTCCCAATGGAAGACAAGATTTACATTAGAAAGGGGAAAATGACATAACATAAGACAACATTTAAAAACATTAAAAAGTGTTTCTACATTTTGGTTCTCTATACTTTTTCATGATTGCTTTGGGACACAGACAGAATAGTGATATCACTGGATCAAAGGATATACACAGTTTTATTGCTATTTCAGAATAATTCTAAATTGCTCTCCAGAAAGGTTGGATCAGTTCACAACTGCACCAACACTACATTTGTGTCATAATTTTCCCATATTCTCTCCAACATTGATCTTTTTCCTTTTTAGTGATATTGGTCAGTCTCATAGGTGTGAGGTGGAACTTCAGAGTTGTTTTAATTTGCATTTCCCTGATCAGTAATGATTTAGAGCAATTTTTCATATATCTATAGATTATTTTAATTTCTTCATCTGAGAATTGCCCTTCCATATCCATTCACCATGTATCAACTGAGGAATGACTTGTTTTCTTATAAATTTAACTCAGTTCTCTTTACATTTTAGCACTGAGTCCTTTGTCAGAAACACTAGTTGTCAAATTTGTTTCCCAATTTACTGCATTCCTTTTAATCTTGGTTGAATTGGTTTTGTTTGAGCAAAAACTTTTCAATTTGATGTAATCAAACTAGTATATTTTGCCTTTCATAATACTCTCTATCTCTTTTTTTGATCATAAACTGCTTCCCTTTCAATAGATAGACAGATAAACTATTCTTTGTACTCCTAATTGCCTTATGATATTAACTTTTGTGTCTATAGGGTGTGAGATGTGGATCTATGCCTAATTTCTGCCATACTATCTTCCAGTTTTCCCAGAATTATTTATCAAAGAGTTCTTATGCCAGAAGCTGAAATGTTTGGTTTTATCAAATAGCAGATTATTATATTTACATTTATATATATTTACATTCTGTTTCTTCTGCACCTGGACTATTCCATTGATCCATCACTCTATTTCTTAACCATTACCAAACATTTTTGATGACTGATGCTTTATAATTTAATTTTAGATCTCATATGACTAGGCCTCCTTCCTTTGCATTTTTTCAGTAATTCCCTTGATATTCTTGACCTTTTGTTCCTACATATGAATTTAGTTACTATTTTTTTCTAGCTCAACAAAGTAAATTTTTGAAAGGTTGATTGGTATGGTACTAAATAACTGATTTAATGTAGGTTGAACTGACCTTTTATTATATCAGCTCAGTATACCCTTGTGCAATTGACATTTATTTTTCCAGTTATTTAAATCTGATTTTATTTCTGTGAGTATCGTTTTATAATTATTTTCATACATTTTCTGAGTCCATCTTAATCAGGAATACTCCCAACTATTTTATCCTCTCCACTGTTACTTTAAATGGAATTTCTCTTTTTAGTTCTTGTGGTTGTGCCTTCTTAGTAATATATAAAAAGTTTGGTGATTGATGTGGGTTTATTTTATATCCTGCAACTTTACTTAAGTTGCAATTTGTTTCAAGTAGTTTCTTAGATGTTTTTAGGGTTCTCTAAGTATACCATCTTATCATCTACAAAGAGAATTTTGTTTCTTCATAACTTGTCCTAATTCCTTCAATAGCTTTGACTTCTCTTATTGCTAAGGCTAACATTTCTAATACAATATTGAATGATAGTGGTGATCATGGACATTCTTGTTTCACCCTTGATCTTTCTGAGAATGCTTCTATCAGATCCCCATTTCATATAATGCTTGTTGATGGTTACTGATAGATACTGCTTATTGTTTTAAGGAACACTCCTTTTATTCCTATGCTCTCTGGTGTTTTTTATCAAAATGGATGTATTTTATTGAAATTATCATATGATTTCTGTTAGGTTTGTTATGGATATGGTCCATTATGCTGATAGATTTCCTAATAATTGAACCAGCCCTGCATTCCTGTTATGAATCCTACTTAATCATGGTACACATTTAGAAATGTTATGTTTCCCCTAATAACTGTTTTGACTGTGTCCCCCAAGTTCAGGTGTATATAATCTCCTTATTGTCATTTTCTTGGATGAAATTATCAATATTTCTATGATTTGTAGTTTGATCCATTCATTCATTAAAATTAGGTTATTTAGTTTCCAATTAATTTCAGGTCTATCTCTCCATGGTCCTTTCTTACATGTGATTTTTATTGCCTCATAATCTGAAATGAATACTTTTAATATTTATGCCTTTCTGTATTTGATCATAAGGTTTTTATGCTCTCCCACAAGGGCAATTTTTGTGTAGGTGCTATGTGCCGCATAAGAAAATGTATAATCATTTCTATGCTCATTTCATTTTCTCCAGAGGTCTATCATATCTAACTTTCAATATAATCTATTCACTTCATTCACTTCCTTCTTCCTTATTTTTCTTAGTTAGATATATCTCATTCTGAGAGAGGGAGGTGGGGGTCCCCCACCAAGATGGTTTTACTGCCTATATCTAGCTGCAACTCATTTAGCTTCTCCTCTAAGGATTTGTATACTATACTGCTTGGGGCATTACATGTTTAGGATTGATAAGGCTTCAATTGACCACAGTACAAAACTTTTGATTCCCTCCTAGACATAGTATGAAAGGAAGGCCAAGTTGATAATTTTCTTGGGATTATTTACTTCAGGTTTTTCTCTTGTGACTTTCCTCAGTTAACATGTAGGATTCAACATTCTTTTAGATCAAATGACTTTGGCTCTGACTAAGGATTTAGCAGGTGTTTAATCACCATTAATTCTTTTTTTGTATTTTCCCCTCTGCTTCCATGCAAAAATTCAAGTTTAAAATTTTGAATTCCAGATTCTCTCCCCTCCTCCCACCCCAATCACATTCATTGAGAAAGGAAGCTATTTTGATATAGGTTAAAAAATGTAATCATGAACGACATTTATCACAAGTGTCATGTGGTAGAAGTAAGCAAACCTCCCCCCCATAAAAAGAAAAATTAAGTAAAAAAAGTATGCTCCAATCTGTATTCAGACACCACCAGCTCTGTCCTTGAAATGGCTATTCTTCTTTATCACAAGTCTTTCAGAGTTTTCTTGGGTCTCAGCATTGTTTACCTAAGCTTAAGGCCTTCACAGCTGATCATCCTTGAGCATTGCTGTGACTTTGTCCAAGGTCCATCTCCCATTTCATCTGCTCATGTAACATTTTTATGGGAGCATCCTGTTCATCCCCCCACTTATAACAGAGTAACATTTCATCTAAATCATATGCCGCAAGTTTTTTCAGCCACTTCCCAACTGATGAGCATCTCCTCAATCTCCAGTTCATTGCCATAAGAACTGGAGTGGCAAAACATAACAAAATAACAAAGCAAACATCCCTTCCCATCTCTTATTCTCCTAAATCATAATCTACACTTTTTGAGGTACCATAAAAGCCAATCATCCACAAACAAACTCAGTGAAGTCAGTTTTTGATCACATTCTAAGATTATGCCTCTAGTTACTTTGCACGTCTACAAGTAAAGTTAGCTTACTCTATCCCAACACAGAAATACAAGAAAACACAGAGGATTACAAATAGAAAATAAAAACTAGGCACAAAACTAATGGATTTTCCAGGAGAGTTCTTGCTAAGGCCATGAATCAGAAGATTCCTCACTGGTATTTACTTGGAAGTTTCAGAAGAAGTCTCTGCTTTTCCTTATGAATTCTACCTCTCCTCCTCAGGAATGGTACCTTCTCATTTTGGAGAAAAAGACTGTTTACTTGATACAGTTTCCAATGGAGGTATTTGGTTGACCAATAGAGATCCAGTTTATTACCTCAACAGAGGATGATAATAGGGCAAAGAAAGTGAATTAAAGGAATGTTGTCGAATAACAAATAATAAACCTCCATAACGGAATTTCAAAGGATAAACTTCAATTACTATTCCCAGTGTGGTCACAAGATGTCGCCAGAGACCAGACTATTGCATTCATGAAATCTGGTTCTTTTTTTCTAGTACAAAAGAACAAATTCAACCTTCTTGTCAACTAATTTCCCAGTCACATAAAACCAGTCTTTACTTCAGCAATTTTTGTTTCTTTACAGATTTTCATTATCAAACTAGTGAAAATAGGTTCTTGCCTTTTTTTACTTTGCTCGTGATTTTATTAAAAAAAGCCAAGAAGAGACATTTTCTCGAGACTTAACAGCAGTGGATAGAGCACCAGCCTTGGCTATGTGACCTTGGGCAAATCACTTTACCCCATTGCCTTAAATAAGCAAAATTTTTTTTAAAAAAAAGAAAATTCTTCTTTGAAAAAAAAAAAGACTTCACAGAAGAAAAGTTTTTAGCCTTTACCTAGACAACATTCCACAGGCTGATTAGTCCAAGAGGCACAATAAGATTAAACACCATAAGTGGAACTCCTAAAAGAAGATGTTTAAAAAACTCTTTTTCAGGCCAGGATTGGGGCTTCTGCTTTCTTGCCCTATGTGTTGGTTACCCCCTTTGCCATTTGCCAGCTAGTTGTTCTTGGTTTTACTCTCCTAGTGAAAAAGTTTTGATAAAAAAAAAAATGAGTGCTTTTAATAACAATCTCAAAACTTTTGTTTTGCACACGACTCAAAGATGCCAAATGCAACTGGATCCCATTTTCCTCACAGAGACTTCATCACGAGGGAGTAGCATAAACTGATTTTCTTGAAGGGTATAAGATAACCTTAGCTAGTACTTCCTCAACATCTTAGACACCTAGTCCCTCAAAATCCTGCAATGTTCAAACATTTCTCCTAAGAAAATGTTCCAGGGACCAGTCTCTCTGTCCCTCAATCGCTCAGGGGTTGCCAAATTATCACAAATGAAATGAAGTGCAACTGAGAGACAAAGTTGCTGATCATGATCAAGTTATTAGTTAGGTTAGCAATAACCAATAATCTGGGTCCATGGTCTCTCTCAGTGTCCAAAGACCTTAAGTGATGATTGAAAGAATCATTAAAAAGAGCAAGATGACAGAGCAAAATCTCCAGGAATCTAGGTGTGTCTTCTTCTAACTGGCTATTGACATAGTCAGAATTGCGATTACATCATTTGGCCCTCCCCTTCTGAAACCCCTTAACCACAGCCAAGACATGTGATTTGAGTCCCAAGTCAAAGGTTAACTGAGAGCAGACTTCAGGCATGAGAACTACTATAACTGTTTAAATTGATAGGATTTTGACATTTAAGTTGGACTACGTTTGTCTGGAAATTGGGTGATTTGGTGGGCTTCCAAAGGTGGAGGTAATTAGAAAAGTTTGTCTTTTTTTAGGCAAGTTTCTCTTGGATGAAAGTGGTAGGTGAAGTTTCCAAGGAGAAGGGAAGGTTAAATCTAGCTTGACTGAGCCTAAATTAATTTTCAGTAATACAACTGAGTTCAGTATCTTGCTTTTTTGGAATAGTTTCCATTCATTTATATTGAAGTAACCTTTCTATTTGAGCAGCTAGTGGGTAGAGCACTGGTCCCGAGGTTAGGACCCAAGTTCAAATTCAGCGTCTGATACTTACTATCTATGTCATTCTGGGCAAATCACTTAACAGTTTTTCTCACTTCATCTATTTAATGCGTTGGAGAAGGAAATGGCAAACCACGGTAGTCTTTGTCACAGAATGTTGGGCACTACTGAAGCGGCCCAACAACAAAACCAATCCCATAGATTGAGAATAATACAAATGCAATATAAATACAAGTGGGTTCCATGATATTTTTGTCATTGTTCAATTGTTTCAGTGATATCCAAATCTTCAAGACACCTTTTAGGAGTTCTCTTGGCAAAGACAGAGGAGTGGTTTGCCATTTCCTTCTCTAGCTCATTTTACAGAGAAAGAACTGAGGCAAACATTACCCAGGGTTCCAGAGCTAGTAAGTGTCTGAGGCCAGCCTAACTGCCCTCTGTGATAATAACACTAGCTTGGTGTTTTTGGCTATGTAGGTATGTATCTTGAATGAATGACAGAATGAACTAAATATGATTTACTGAAGCATCATATTACAATTCACAGAAGACAAAATTTCATTGTTTTCTATGGAAAATGAAATAATCTTTTGACTCCATGGAATAGTCACAAAATGCTTCTAAACTATGAGAAATTTAGGCAAAACCTCTTTTTCAAGGAAAGTTCCAAATCACTGATGACATTATTTGATTCTAATAAATTATGCTGAGCTTTTCATTGAGGTTGGAGATCTGGATTTCTCCTATTGACCACAACTTGATGTAAAGTTAATGAATAGACAGATTGTCTGAGGTCCCAATGAAATTCAATGAAAGTTACATGTCTTGGCTTCCTTTTACCTCTTCTCTTGCCCTGATGTTTATATAATACGTTCATCAGTTGAGAACCATACACATACAAGAGGAATGAATCAGTTTGGTTCTAGGACATTCATTTGACTCAAGGAAATTCCCCTCTTTGTACCTTTCTCTCAAGGTCCAGAGAAATGTCACTCTATTTTGTACATTGCAATAGCAGGTGAGCTCCTCTAGGCAGTTTTCTCAAGAGAAGAAAAGGTTTCATTCATGTGCATTGAAAAGAAGAGTTGATTTCTTAATATGCCACAGTGACTACCCTGGAGAAAAGTGTGAGGGATGAGTCCAATGTATTTCACTCAAAGATTGGACTGGATACTCGCTAACCTAAGGACACTATGTTGTCTCCCTGTAACCAAGGGCCATTTTATATTTAAGTACATTTTTTCACAGATTGAAAGCATGAGAAACTCAATATAAACAAACATGGTCAGGTTCTGTGAAAATTTTTTGACACCAACATGGCAGTGTTCATGCAAGTATGGATATTGTTCTCTAGAGAATCAATTTAGTTTGTTTTGCTGAAATATCACAAATCCTCAGATAGGCAACAGATTCACAAAAGACAAGGCTTCGATGTTTAAATGAAAGAGAAAGACTATTTTAACTTAAACAATATTCATAAAAATTTGAAATTAAATAATTTAAATTGTCAATAATAACAAATAGTCTCTAAACCATGAAGAAAACGTCTCTTTGACAAAACCCAAATCACATCTCAGACTCCTTGAATAAAGGAATCCACAATACCCACTCTAGGCCAAAATGTAATGATAAAATAGAAGGGTGACTGGGCTGCTCCATGAGCCTCAACAAGATTTTATTATATTGTTGGGATATAATCTATCTCAATGATGGAGAATCAGACAAACAAAAGGAGTGAATGACATGAGTTCCAGGCCATTTATTTGATAGCAGGAAGGTTCCAATTTCTACATCTCTACCAAGGTGCCAATAGGTGCCACAGTGTTTTGTTTATGCAAATGCCAGTTATCCTCTTCTTAACAACTTTCTCAATCTAAGTCAAGGTTTCATTCTCAAAGATTGGAAAAGAGAGTCCCTATCAGTGAATTTCAAGACCAACCATAATGGAGAAAAAATTCTGGAATGTATCTAAGTTACTGAATTTCAGGGAGTGGACAGGAATATTCTGCTGGCACACTAATTTAGAAAAGAAAATTTAATCAAATTTAAAAGGAAGAGGAAATTAGATACATAAATAATCTCATCACAGAAAAAGAAATCGGACAATCCATCGATGAAATTCCTAAGAAAAATTTTCTAGGCCAGATGAATTCACATATGAATTCTCCCAAACATTCAAGGAAAAATGAATTCCAATTCTATGGAAACAATTGAACAAATAGGTGAAGAAGGAATTCTACCAAATTTATACCTTAACTAGGAAGAGTCAAAACAGAGAAAGAAAATTATAGACCAATTTCCCTTAGGAATATGGATACAAAAATTTTAAACAAAATACTAATCAAAGTGATTACAGTAGATTATCTTGAGGATAATACACCATGATCAGGTAGGATTCATAACAGGAATGCAGGGCTGGTTCAATTATTAGGAAATCTATCAGCGTAATGGACCATATCCATAACTAACCTAACAGAAAACATATGATAATGTCAATAAAATGCAACATCCATTTAGATAAAAACACCAGAGAGCATAGGAATAAAAGGAGTGTTCCTTAAAACAATAAGCAGAATCTATCAGTAACCATCAACAAGCATTATATGAAATGGGGATCTGACAGAAGCATTGTCAGAAAGATCAAGGGTGAAACAAGAATGTCCATGATCACCACTATCATTCAATATTGTATTAGAAATGTTAGCCTTAGCAATAAGAGAAGTCAAAGCTATTGAAGGAATTAGGACAAGTTATGAAGAAACAAAATACTCTTTGTAGATGATAAGAAGGTATACTTAGAGAACCCTAAAAAAAAATCTAAGAAACTACTTGAAACAAATTGCAATTTAAGTAAAGTTGCAGGATATAAAATAAACCCACATAAATCACCAAACTTTTTATATATTACTAAGAAGACACAACCACAAGAGCTACAAAGAGAAATTCCATTCAAAGTAACAGTAGACAGGATAAAATAATTGGGAGTTCTTGATAAGATAGACTCAGTTAATATATGAAAATAATTATAAAACAATACTTACACAAATAAAATCAGATTTAAATAACTGGAAAAATAAATGTCAATTGCACAAGGGTATACTAAGGTGATATAATAAAAGAACAGTTCAACTTACATTAAATCAGTTATTTAGTACCATACCAATCAAACTTCCAAAAAATTACTTTGTTCAGTTAGAAAAAAGTAGTAACTAAATCGATATGGAGGAACAAAAGGTCAAGAATAACATGGAAATTAATGGAAATAATGCAAAGGCAGGAGGCCTAGCCATTTGAGATCTAAAATTAAATTATAAAACATCAGTCATCAAAAATGTTTGATGATGGCTAAGAAATAGAGGGTTGGATCAGTGGAACAGTCCAGGTGCAGAAGAAACCATAGTAAATGACTGTAATAATCTGCTATTTGATAAAAAAAAAAAAAACCAAACATTTCAGCTTCTGGCATAAGAAATCCCTCTTTGATAAATACTTGTGGGAAACATGGTAAATAGTACATCAGAAATTAGGCATAGATCCACATCTCACACCCTATAGGAAGATGTCTTAATGGGGATAGGATTCAGACATCAAAGTTAATATCGGGGTAGCTAGGTGGCACAGTAGATAGAGCACTGACCCTGGAGTCAGGAATACCTGAGTTCAAATTTGGCCTCAGACACTTAATAGTTATCGAGCTGTGTGACCTTGGGCAAGCCACTTAACCCCATTTGCCTTGCAAAAACCTAAAAAAAAAAGCTATTACCACAAGGCAATTAGGAGCACAAGGAATAGTTTCTATGTCAGATCTATGGAAAGGGAAGCAGTTTATGATCAGAAAAGAGATAGAGAGCATTATAAAAGACAAAATGAGTAATTTTGATTACATCCAGTTGAAAAGTTTTGCTCAAACAAACCCAATGCAACCAAGAATAAAAGGAATGCAATAAATTGGGAAATAAATTTTACATCCAATGCTTCTGATAAATGACTCACTGCCAAAATATAAAGAGGACCAAGTCAAATTTATAAGAAAACAAGTCATTCCTCAATTGATAAATAGTGAAATGATATGGAAGGGCAATTCTCAGATGAAGAAATTAAAACTATCTATAGATATATGAAAAATTGCTCTAAATCATTATTGATCAGGGAAATGCAAATTAAAACAACTCTGAGCTACCACCTTACACCTATCAGACTGACCAATATCACTAAAAAGGAAAAAGATCAGTGTTCGAGAGGATATGGGAAAATTGTGACATATGTGTGCTGTTGGTGTAGTTGTGAACTGATCTAACCTTTCTGGAGAGCAGTTTGGAATTATTCTGAAAGAGCAATAAAACTGTGTATATCCTTTGATCCAGTGATAGCACTATTTTGTCTGTGTCCCAAAGTGATCATGAAAAAGTGTAAAGAATTAAAATGTAGAAACACTTTCATGGTAGTTCTTTTCCTGGTGGCAAAGAATTAGAATTTTAGGAGATGCCCATCAATTGAGGAATGACTGAAGAAATCATGTTATATGAAGGTGATGGAACACTATTGTTCAAAAAGAAATAATGAGGATTGGGAGCTCAGAAAATTTTAGCAGGACTTACATGAACTGATGCTGAGTGAAACGAGCAGAACAAGAAAAACTTTATAGACACTAACAACTGCATTGAATGATGGTCAATGCTGATGGACTTGTTTATTTCAGCAGTCCAGAAAGGAAAGACATTACTAAGAGACTTGTGATGGAAAATACCACTCATATCCAGAGAAGGAACCATGGAGTTTAAATGCAGAACAAATCTTACTCTCTTTAATTTTTAAAAGTTATCTCATATTATGTCATCTTTTCCCTTTCTAAAGTATATTTTGTCTTCCATTTGGAATTGATTCTCCTTTTACTACTGGTTTATTATGGATCTATGGGAGTGAGGCTGAAAATTGTGGAACTCAAGCATATAAAAAATGGAGGATTTTCCAAAGAAATAAGGCTGCATTTGGACATGGAATTTGAACAAAACAGAATGAAGACATGTTTGTTAGCTTTTTTTGTGATTGCACAAGAGAACTTCTTAATTTGGTAAACAAGCAGTGAACACTAGATTCACATTTGAAACCCCTCATAAGGCCTTCTAAAAGAACCTAGCTTATCTAATTTTCCCTCTGAGATTCATGTCAAATATCAAAGATTAATCCTGATAGAATTAGAATGATTTTCTCAGGAGATCCACAGCAGGCTATTGCAGTAATTCAGACATGAATTGATGAAGTACTGAACTAGAGTGGTTCTATTCTGAAGACAGGAGGAGATAATGCAATGATAAAATTCACAGACTTTGGCAAAAGATAGCATTTAAGGGCATAAAGAGACTATGAACAGATGAAGGCAACACTTTGGTTGAAAAGCTGAGGGACTGGGAAGATGGTGTTGCCCCTACAGTAATAGAGAAGATAGAAAAGTAGGAAGCTTTAGAGGGAACGATGAGTTTTGTTTTTAGCTGTTTTTCTTTTAGTCTCGGAACTCATGGGATTTAAGATATTGCTTCAAATTCTAACTTAAATTATCTGAAAGTTTGTTGAAGATGAAAGATTTGAGGTCTTCTCAGAGGTTAGAAGATGATAGTTAAAGCTGAGAACTGTTGGCACAGATTTAGATGATAAATAAATCCATGGGAGTTGCTGAGATTACCAAGTGAAGTTGTATTACAGGAAAAGAGAAGATCCAGAACAGAATTATCTGGGACACCCAAGGTTATGATAAATGAGGATTTAGGCCAAGAAGAAGGAGTGTTAAAATAGGGAGAAGAAGAATCAGAACAGAGTGGACAACAACTAGCAAAGCAGGAGAGAAGAGAATATCCAGGAACAAATGGTGACCAATGGTATCTGGAGCTACCTAGACATGGCGAAGAATGAGGCTTGGGAAAAAAGTAACTTGCTTTGGCAAGGAAGACACCATTGCCCAATTTAGATGGAAGAATGTCAGCTGAATAATCAGCTCAGAAGCTAAATGATAAGGGATTAAGCCCACACAGAGAGAAAAGAACATGGAGACATTTAGTCATCATTGTGGATTAAAGAATTTAGCCAGAGAGATCAGAAATATAATATTTAATGGGAATAGAATGATCAAGTGGGAATTTTTGAGAACTGAGGAGTCTTTTGTGAATGGGAATATTTATGGGGTGTCGGGAAGGGGAACTTGATTTCACCAAAGACGTTACCATGGATGGACAGGAACCAAAGAAACTAGATTGTGATTGTCAAGGAATTATAAGTGAGGCTCAATAGGATTGTGGAATTCCTGATGTTCAAAGTTCCATAGCCTTTTATTTCAAATCACATTGCACCTGGTAGAAAGAATTCTGGAGACAGTGATTTTTTTTAAGGATTTAATGCAGTGTTTATTGCAGTCTCATAATGGTTCTTTTCAGTCAGTACATGTGTCATAAGAACAGCCTATTAAATAATCTGCTAACATATGATTATTTCATAATGCAGTATAGAGTTACTTTTAATCTTCTAGATGAAGTTCTCAAATTCAAAGAGTAATTGTCAGTATTGATAAAAATACTATGAGTTTGCAAAGAGGACACTGCCAAGGTATCTCATAATTTAAATACATTTCCTTTTCTAAAAATGCTTTGGAAGCTTGAGGTTGAATCTATTTTTTTACTAGGTTGCTCCTCCTTCTTATACAGATCACTGTACGGTTGCTGCAAGACTGCTAGGCTGCTGGCATTGAATTTTTCTTCAATGTTTAAAAAAATATGAGACTATATTAAAGAAAAAATGGTTCCATGCTATGAAACTTTTCAAAGTAATTTGAATAAAGAAAAAACAAAGAAAATGAGGCACATAAATTCCAGGCTCATTAACAGTGTGTTCCTTTGAGGCTGCACTCTAAGAGGGACCACTGAATAAATGGTAGCCTTATCTATACCCCTGCATCAGAAATTGGAAACCTCTCAAAAATCCACAGTAAAGGAAGTTTTGGCGGGAATCTAATTGTTATACATTTTTCAAAGAGCTTTCCCAGGTAAGATACAACCAAGAAAAATGTTAACCATCATCTTCATGTACAATTGCGTGCACATAAATCTTCGTATAATACACCTTCAAGATTCGTCCTGAGAGTCTTCAGTTCCTATTATGACAAGCACAGCCATGCTAATTTCAGTACAGACACCCTAGTCCCACATGTAGCAAACAAAAGTAGAATTAGTGGCAGTTTATTGCCTTATACAACTTTAAGCAACATGGCAACATGCCAAAGGAATTAAAACATTTTCAGGACATATGTGCAGACTGTTCATTTCAGAAATCAACAGACAATAAATATGCAAGAACTATCATTGCATCATGAACGAAACGGATGGAAACATCAACACAATAAATGGGATTACCAAGGCCCTTCCCTACACCAAATGGGAATGGAAAATCTGCAGCCTATCTGTTTTATGGTTGAAAAGCGTCTAAGTCCTGCACGATCTCAACTTTAAGGAAGAAAAATAAGCAGGATTTACTCAAATATTTCTAGGATTCAATGTGATCCACTTTTAAAAATAAACCAAAAAAAGAAAAGAAAAACCCCAAAACTTCACACAGTCTTGTCTTTGGTTTTCTGCTGGCTTTCTTGGCTCTCATGCTCTGTCCTTTGGTTCCTCTGGCGATCTTGTTTGTCACAATGGTCCTTGTTATCTAGTTATCTATCAATGTGTTGTGGTTGGTGAGGATGGTCTTTGCTTCTGCTTATGTTTTCAGGATTTTTCTTTGCTGGGACTATGTTTCCATTTTCTTAACTTTTCAACACTGCCAGTTCTTCCTCACCTGCCATTCATGCTTCATTTATTTGATTTTTCTTTACTCTCATTTTTATGTTTCTTAGCCCTTGCTTTGGTCTGGCTTCTCCTGTACTTTCCTGTATTTCCACTTCAGCTCCTCCTTCGATGTTCTCTTTCCTTTCTTCTTCTACTATCTTTTTTCCTTTTCTTTTGGAATCTTTTTTTAGCATTTCTGGGCTTCTTTTCATCTTTGTCTTCTTTATACTCCTACTTCTCGGCTCTCTTGACCTTTCCATCTCTTTCTCTCTTTCACTGCCTCTTTCTTTGTCCTAATCACGATCTCTCCTCTGGCCTCCATTCTTCTCTTTTTCACTATCTCTGTCCTCCTAACCCCCTTTCTGTCACCACTGCTACTTCTGGGCCTTTCCCTGATCCTACTCCTCCTGCGCTCTAACCCATCATCAATGTTTCGGGATCTGCACCTTTCTTTTTCCCTCTCCTTGGTTCCATGTTCTAGTCACTGCCGTTCCTTCTTTCTTTCTCGTTATCTGTGAAAACTAAAAGAACTGTGACCTCGGTGATGGTTTCTACTTCTAGTTCTTCTTGGGGACCTTTTTGGGTTTAATGACCTTCTTGGTGACCTTTGACCATCTATGCTCATTATGTCCGTGTATTTCTTCAATTCCTTCCTTTCCAGCCTTCTTGAGTTTTCTAGACCTTGTTTGAACTTGTTGATCAACATTTTTCTGAACTGGAACAGAGATGCTTGGAAGTCACAGAGAGAAACACTCTAATGTAGTAAGAAGATAGCAGAGCCTTTCCCCAGTGGTCATTATACAGCCTCCACCAGCTTTCACATCCAGGTCCACATAAAGGCCCACTTGCTTTGCCCTCTCACAGCTCAGGACATATGAGTCAGCTATTGTCAGTCCCCAACCTCTTTATCATCAAGGAAGGATTCAAATCACTCCCACAGATCTGTTGGGGTCTGTGTGTACCATATGTACAGAAATCCAAGGGACCTAATATACAGAGAATCTGTATGTGTTATGAGACCCATCACTTGTTTGCAAGTAAATTGCAAAGTAAATAACCTGTGTCACAAGCAAAATGCTGTCAAAACAATTCCTCCTGTGCCAGCACCTCGACCTTCTACTTTAACCCTCCACCCATCCCTATCTAGGCTGCTGTTTTTATGCTTCCTTTTACCAACGGTTCAACATATGTGACCTCTACCTGCAACCCTGAGCTTCTCCAAGCCTCATGGCAAGACTGAAATAGATCCTTGTCCTTGAAATATATCTCATCCACCACTTCCTGGTAGGTCTTGAGCTCATGGAGGTGCACCTTGAAGTAGGGCAATAACAGGATGTTGGTCAGCACCATGGGATTCAGGTTCATGGTTTTCTCAATGCCCCACAGTGGCAGCACGATGGCCACTTTCACAATTCAGCAGGCTGTTGTTTGGCATGAGACCCTGATTTCCTGACAGACTCTTGGAGATATTTCTCGTGCTATAGAGAAGTATTGTCATCATTCCCTTCTATTTAATAAATCGCTGTCTTTCCATGAAAAGTCATGGAATCTTGCCTTCTGTGAGTCTGCTGTCTAGATGAGGATTAATGATATTCTGGGAAACCATGTTAAATTCTATGTCTCATGTTCAAGGCACAGCTTGGTTAGCTAAATACTCTGCTGCAGCCAAATGCATCCCCTGAACCCTACTTGCTTCATTTTTGCTGAGTTCAAATTTTTCTCAATGGGAGCAGTAGATTACTTCAATATAAAGAGATGGCATTCTCTTACAAGGAAGCAACAAACTTACATTCAAAATGTGGAGGAAAATCATGTATTAGAAAGTACAGTAATAAAAAAAAGAAAGTACACTACTTCTGTTGCTATCACATTGATCTGAATTTAGGAAAAAACTACAAGGTATCAGAAATAGTGTAAATTATTATATTGCTGGTCCAACCTTGAAATTCAATAACTTGAATGCATTCATGAATTATGGATGTTTTAGAAGTTCAGTGATGGATTTCTGTCTTCCAATCCTTGAGAATTAAACCTTGCCTTAGCTTGAGAGAATTGCTAAGAAGATTATAACTGACATTTGAGTAAATAAAACACAGAAATATCTCTTGGCACCTTGGTAGAGATGTGAAGATTGCAACTTTCCTGATATTCTATAAATGGACTGGAAATCATTTGATTCATTGATTTTTCTTTGGTCTTTGGTCTGGTTCTCCATCAATTAGATAGATTATATCTATCTTTTTTAAAAATTTTTTTGCAAGGCAAATGG
This sequence comes from Macrotis lagotis, assembly GCF_037893015.1. NCBI lineage: Eukaryota > Metazoa > Chordata > Mammalia > Peramelemorphia > Peramelidae > Macrotis > Macrotis lagotis. The sequence goes on from NC_133666.1 coordinate 950,607, forward strand.
GGTTAAGTGGCTTGCCCAAGGTCACACAATTAGGTAATTACTTAGTGTCTCAGGCTGGATTGGAATTCAGGTCCTCCTGACTCCAAGGCTGATGCTCTATCCACTGTGCCAACCAGCTGCCCAGGACAATTCTTTTTTACCTTATTGTTGATGCCCTTGAAGCAAGCCTGTTCATCCTTCTAGTTCATGATTACATTGTGGCCTAGAACAGCTATTGTGGATTCCTTGAAGTTAAAGCTTCATTAATCAAGGACTCTGAGAAGTGATTTGGTTCCTGTCAGAGGCTTTTCCTATATTCCTCATGGTTTTAGAAAACTTGCAATTATTGACAACTTAAATGATTTAATTACAAATATTATGAAATACTGTTTAATTTAAAATATTGTTCTCTTTCATGGAAAGCACTGAAACCATGTCATCTGTGACTGTTGCCTCTATGAGGATTTGTGATATTGCAGAAAGCAAACTAATTTTTTTCCTCTAGAGACCAATTTACACAATTGCATGACCACTACCATGCTAGTGTCAAGTCATAGAACCTTTCTATTTGTGCCTATATCATGTTTATGATGTTTTCAATCCATAATACTGTTACTTCGATTCAAAGGAATGGCATATGGCTACAGGGAAACAAGGCATTAAACTCATTCCATCTTGAAATCACATCGACATCACTAAAAAAATGACAAGTCCACTCAAAAAAGCCTACAACTATCTCATTCATTATTACGCTTAGGTTAGTGAGTATCTGGTCCATTCTTTGCATGAAATACATTTGAAATACATTCTTTTCTCCAGTGTAGTCACTGTGGCACATTAAGAAGTCAGTTCTCTTTTTCAATGCATCTGATTGAAACCTTTCCTTCTGGTGAGAAAACTGCCTAGAAGAGCTCACCTGGTATTGCAATAAACAAAATATAGTGACATTTCTCTGGACCTTGAGAGAAAGATACAAATAGGGGAGCTTCCTTGAGTCAAATACCAGAACCCACCTGATTCATTCCTGTTGTTTCTCTATCGGTCTGAACTGACAAACAAATTGTATAAACATAAAGGCAAGAGAAGATGTAAGAGGAAGCAAGACCCTTAACTCTCATTGGACTTCTTTGGCTTCTTCGTCAACATGTAGGTCAATTTGTGGTCAATAGGAGAAATTCAGGAACTCTTCAGCCTCACTGAAAAACTCTGCATAGTTTCTTGGAATTTAATCATATGATCAGCAATTTGAAACATTCCATTATAAAGAGATTTTCCCTAAATTTCTCAAAGTTGAAAACGATTCCGTTTTGAACCATTCCATGGAATGAAGAGATTATTTCATTTTCCATAGATAACAATGAGATCTCATCTTCTGTGAACATGAATATGATATTTCAGCATATCCTATTAGGTTGATTCTGTCATTCATTAAAGATACAGACTTACATAGCCCAAACCACCATGCTAGTGCAAACAAGTGTCACAGAGGGCAGACGGGTGGCAGAGGGCAGGGCCTGAAGTCAGGAAGACATCTTCCTGAGTTCAAATCTGTCCTCAGATAGTAGCTCTGGAACCCTGGGCTATGTTGACCTCAGTTCTTCTGTAAAATGAGCCAGAGAAGGAAATGGCAAGCCACTCCACTATCTTTGGCACAAAAGACGGAAATGGAGTCTTGAAGAATTGAACATAACTGAAACAATTGATGAACAACTACAAAAGAATCATGTAGCCCAATTGTTTGCTTTTATATTGGCTTTGTATTATTCTCAATCTATGGGATGGGTTTAGTTGTTGGGTCCCTTAGATAGTGTCCAACACTCTGTGACAATGACAAGAATGATTTATCATTTCTTTCTCTGACTCATTTTAGAGATAATGAAGTGAGATAAACAGTTAAGTGACTTGCCCAGAATGACACAGTAAGTGTCTGAGGTTGGATTTGAATTTAGGTGCTAACTTCAGGACCAGTGCTCTACTTACTAGCTGCCCAAAGGGATGTATGTGTTACTTAAATATAAAGGAATTGCAAAGTATGCCAGGGAAGCAAGATACTGAGTTCTATTATAGTATTGAAAATTGATTTAGGCTTACCAAAGCTAGAGTTCACCTTCTCTTTCAAGATTCCTTCTCCTTGGAAACTTCACCTACCACTCACATCCCAGAGAAACTTGCCTAAAGGTCACACTTTTGTTTTGTAGTTTCCTCCACCTTTGGAAACCCACCAAATCACCCACTTTCCAGACAAATGTGGTCAACCTAAATGGTAAAATCCTATCAAGTTAAACAATTATAGCAAGCCTCATGCCTGAAGTCTACTACCACTGCCTGGAAACCTTATTTTAGGACCCAAATCACATATCTTGACTGTAGTTAAGGGGCTTCAGAAGAGGAGGCCCAAATAATGTCATCTGAATTCTGACTATGTCATCACTAGGCAGTCAGAAGAAGACACACTTAGGTTCTGAAAGATTTTGCTCTGTCATCTTGCTTCTTCTGATGATTCTGCCAGTTACCACTCAGGGTCTTCGGTCACTGAGAGAGGCCATGGACCCACTTTATTGGTTATTGGGAACCTTACTAAGAAATACAGCATGATTAACAACTTGTCTCTCAGCTGAATTTCATTTCAATTGTGAAGGCTTGGTCACCACTGAGGCACTGCGGGAGACAGGGTGGTCCCTGGAGCATTTTCTTAGCAGAAATCTTTGAGCATTCTCAGATTTCTCTGAGGAAGATGTCCCTGGAGACCCATCTCCCCACAGGCCCAGTCTTTCTGGACCAAGACCAGTCTCCACTTGGGTGGCAAAGAATATCCCTGGAAAGTCATGTAAGGGACTAGGTGAGCATCGAAGATGTTGGGGAAGTACTAAGATTATCTCACATCTTTGTTGTGAAGTCCTTCAAGAAAATAGGCTTATCCTATGGTCTCCTGATGAAGTCTGTAAGGAAAATGGGATGCAGTCGCATTTGGCACCATTGATGATGGTGCAAAATAAAAGCTGTGAGACTGTTTTTAGTAAGCACTCATTTGTTGACTAAAACCTTCTCACTGGGGCAAGAGTTCTGTGAGGTTTAAGACCTGGAGTATAAACAAGAGACTGGAAGGGATGAGGCGACGGGAGAAGTTGGAGCAGCAAGTGGTGGCGGTGACAGCAGATAACTGCTTAAGGAAAGTTGAGACCCCACAGATAGTGACCAGAACAATCAAACAGCTGGAAAATGTCTTTGTATTCAATTCCTTTTATATTTTCTATTTCCTTGACTTTCATAACAGTTGGCACAAACAAGTTATATGAAGCATGACTTTATAATAGATCTAGATAAGTATTTCTTGCATGCTGAATGATTGAGTCACTCCATTGAAAAGAATATTTGATAGTTTGGTGCTTGAGCAATTAAAAATCCAAATATATTTTACAATAGTACTTAATTCTAAAAACCAAAAAGGATGCAGTTAGGTGAAAGCTTTTGTCTTTTGTTCTATGAAACCCAGAGTGGAGAGCTGATAGCTTTTTCTGCTTGACATAAGATGATACTACACTTGAGCTTCTGGCACAATTTTGGTAGAAGGCATTGTCTAGAACTCTGGTTCTTTGTGTGTCCATAGCTTATTTCAGGTTGAAATCACACATTTGAAGGCATTATCAATCAGCCAGATTTTCACGTGCATATTTTGGTTCTTTCCTGATCAGGGTCATAACATAGAAATAGCTTTGGCCCATATTGGATCTTTTTTCCTTTCTCCATATTTTTTCACATTGCCTTAAGATTCAGCAAGTTTCAGGTGGTGTTCCTGAAATTGCTTTGAATGGGCATAACTTATTCCCCCCCTTCTTTTTTCATCCTTTATCAATGAGGGAATAGGGAACAATTTGATTTTGAACAGTCAAACTTTATTAAAATTAGTATTTTGATAGAACTTTTCATTGTCTCATCTCCACATTGTCTAGCACATTTTTTTTCTTTTTGGTGAATTTTAATTTAAACTTCTTCCTTTTCCCTTCCTTTTCTGGATGAAGCTGTAGCATGGATTGCTAATGTTAGTCTTGTGTGTGTGTGTGTGTGTGTGTGTGTGTGTGTGTGTGTGTGTAAACAGTGTAAACTGTATGCTTAAAAATTCCATTCCATCTCATGAACTGTCCAGATTTGATCAAAAGCCCTTGGCTGGGGGCAGCTTGGTGGTTCAGTGGATAGAGCACCAGCCCTGGAGTCAGAAGGACCTGAGTTCAGACACTTAACAATTACCTAGCTGTGTGGCCTTGGGCAAGTCACTTAACGCCATTGTCTTAAATGAATAAAAATAAAAAAATTTATATAATCAAAATGATCCATTTTGCATTTTACAATGCTCTCTATATCCTGTTTGATCCTATATTCTTCCCTTATCCAAAGATATGACAGGTAAACAATTCCATACTCTCCTAATTTGCTCATGATGTCACCTTTTTTACCTTATGTTAGTATGTGGTGTGAGAGGCTGGTTTATACCTAATTTGTGCCATACTGTTTTCTGGTTTTCCCATCAGTTTTTGGCCCAAAAGCTTGGTATTTTTGTGTTTATCTTTTACTAGATCATTATGATAATTTTACTACAGTGAATTGTGTGAAGCTAATCTATTGCACTGATCTACCACTATTTTGTAGCCAGAGCAGATTATTTTGTTAATCATTGTTTTACAGTACAGTTTGAAATCTGGTGTGGCTAGACCACCTTCCTTCATATTATTTTTCATTGATTCCCTTAAAATTTGACCGTTTGTTCTTCCAGATGATTTTTGTCATTATTTTTTCTACCTTGTAGTTTGATTGGTATGATACTGAATAAGTAAATTAACTTAGGTATAATTGTCATTTTTATTCTACTGACTTAGCCTACCCATGAGCAAGTAATATTTCTCCTGGTGTTTAGATGTGTCTTTATTTGTATGAAGAGTGTTTTGTAATCATGGATCTATCTTGGCAGGTGGACTCCCAAATATGAAGATTTTTTTTGAGTTTATTCTTGATATTGTATTGCTTCCTTTTTGCCTATTCTAACTCCTTCTATTTCTTTTTCTTGCCTTATTACTATAGCAAGGGTTTCCAATATGTTGTTAAATAATAGAACTGTTAATGAGCATCTTTGCTTCACCCCTGATCTTATTGGGAATGCTTCAAGTCTATCCCCATTAAAGATAATGCTTGGGCTTGCTTTTTTAATATCTTATTTATTTATTTTCCCAACTACATGCAACGATAGTTTTCAACGATCATTTTTTGCAAGGTTTTGAGGTCCACATTTTTCTCCCTCCTTCCCTTCCCTCCTCCCTTCCCCTGACAAAAAAGCAATCTATTATAGGCTCTACATGTATAATAACCATGCTAAACATAAATCCATAATAATCATATTATGAAAGAAGAATCAAATCAAAATGGGAAAAACATTAGAGAGAAAAAATATAATGCATAAGATAATGTTTAAAAAATTAACATAGTAAACTTGGATCTGCATTTACATTCCATAGCTCCTTCTCTAGCTATGCTTTGGTCTGCATTCAGACTTCATGGTCCTTTTGGGATGGGTGAGTGGAGGGTATTATATTCCATTTATTTCTTTATGATGGTATTTTCTATCACAAGTCTTTTAGAATTGTCTTTGGTTCTTGAGCAATTGATATGATCGAGTCCATCAGAGTCGACCATCACCCTATGTTTCTGTTAGCGTGCACAAAGTTCTTCTGGTTCTATTCACTTTACTCAGCATCAGTTCATGCAAGTTTTTTTTTCATTATATAAATATTTTATTTGTTTTCCGATGACATACAATGGTAGTTTCTACAAATCATTTTCTTTTGCAAAGTTTTGACTTTTCCAATTTTTCTCCCTTCTTCCCTTCCCTCCCCCCCACCCCCAACAGAAGGTAATCTGATATGGGCTTTACATTTGCCTCCATGATAAGCAAAGATTGAAACTGAATGTATTGTGAGAGAAGATTCAGATCCAAAAGGAAGAAAGAAAACATCAGAGATAGCAAAATTGCACAATACATTAGACAACTTTTAAAAACTGAAGATAATAAACTTTGGTCTTCATTTAAACTCCACAGTTCCTTGTCTGAATATGGATGTATTCTCCATCACAGATATCCCAAAATTGTCCCTGATTATTGCACTGATGGGGTGAGCAAGTCCATCAAGGGTGATTCATTGCTCCATGTTGTTGTTAATGTATACAGTGTTCTTCTGGTTCTGCTCATCTCATTCCACATCAATTCATACAAGACTTCCAGGCTTTTCTGAAATTCCAACACTTATGATTTCTTATACAACAATAGTGTTCCATCACACACTTATACCACAATTTGTTTAGTCATTCCCCAAGGAATGGGCATCTCCTTTTTTTTTAAGTTTTTGCAAAGTCATGGGGTTAAGTGGCTTGCCCAAGGCCACACAGCTAGGTAATTATTAAGTGTCTGAGGCAGGATTCGAACTCGGGTACTCCTGACTCCAGGATCGGTGTTCTATCCACTGCGCCACCTAGCCACTCCCTCCTCAATTTCTAATTTTTTTGCAATTACAAAAATAGTTGCTATAAATATTTTTGAACATTCCCCTCTCTTTTTAATTTGTTTTTCTTTTTTTGCAATGCAACGGGGTTAAGTGGCTTACCCAAGGCCACACAGCTAGGTAATTATTAAGTGTCTGAGTTTGATTTTTAACAGACTTTATAGTGGTGTATTGCTGCATCAAAGGATGTAACAGTTTTCTTGCCCTTTGGCGTAGTTCTAGATTGCTCTCCGGAAAGGTTGGATCAGTTCAGAACTGCACCCAGTGTTTGTATCCCAGTTTTCCCATATCTCCTCCAACATAAAATAAGATTATTTAAACATTCTATTTCCACTTCACTAATGCTTTTGTAAATAATCACCTACTTCACTTACATTGTCAGATTTATTGGCATATAATTGGACAAAATGGCTCTTAATAATAACTTTAATTTCATGTCCATTGGTAGTGAATTCACACCTTTCCTTTCTGATACTAATAATTTGTTCTTCTTTTGTAAATCAAATTCACCAATAGTTTATTTTCTATTTTTTTATAAACCAGTTCCTGGTTTTATTTATTAGTTTAATGGTTTTCTTACTTTGACTTTTATTAATCTCTACCTTGAATTTTAAGATTTTCAAAATGTTATTTAAGTTATTTAACCTATCAAAAATCATATGATTATATCAATAGATGCTGAAAAAGCTTTTGACAAAATATAGCCCCTATTCCTACAAAAAAATAGAAAGTGTAGGAATAAATGGAATATTCCTTAGAATAATTAGCAGTATCTATTTGAAACCATTAACAAGCATTATATTCAATGGGGAAAGGCTAGAAGCATTGCCAATAAGATTGGGGGTGAAACAAGAGTGCCTATTGTCACCACTACTATGCAATATCATATTAGAAATGTTAGCTTCAGGGGCAGCTACGTGGCGCAGTGGATAGAGCACTGGCCCTGGAGTCAGGAGTACCTGAGTTCAAATCCGGCCTCAGACACTTAATAATTACCTAGCTGTGTGCCCTTGAGCAAGCCACTTAACCCCATTGCCTAGCAAAAACTAAAACAAAAATGTTAGCTTCAGCAATTAGAGAAAAAAAAGAAATTGAAAGAATTAGAATTGGGAAGGAAGAAACAAAGCTCTCACTCTTTGCAGATGACATGGTGGTATCCCTAGAGAATCCCAAGAAATCATCCAAAAAACTACTGGAAACAATTAGCAATTTTAGCAAAGTTGCAGGTTATAAAATAAATCCTCATAAATCCTCAAATTTCTATATATGTCTAGCAAGATATAGCAGGGGGAGCTAGAAAGAGAAATCCCATTCAAAGTAACCTCAGACAATATAAAATACCTGGGAGTCTATTTGCCAAGACAGACTCAGAAACTTTTTGAAAACAATTATAAAACACTTCTCACACAAATTAAATCAGATTTAAATAACTGGGCAAATATCAACTGCTCATGTATAGGTAGAGCTAATATAATAAAAAATGACAATTCTACCAAAACTAAACTACCTGTTTAGTGCCCTACCAATCAAAATTCCAAAAAATTACTTTAATGAGTTAGAAAAAATTGTAAATAAATTCATATGGAGAAATAAAAAGTCAAGAATTTCCAGGAACTTAACTGAAAAAAGGGCAAAAGAAGGGGGCTTAGCCCTACCTGATCTAAAATTAAATTATAAAGCATCAGTCATCAAAACTGTCTGGTATTGGCTAAGAAATAGAGTGGTGGACCAGTGGAATGGACTAGGTGCAATAACAGGAAGTGATTCTAGTAACCTGCTGTTTGATAAACCCAAAGAATCCAGCCATTGGGATAAAAACTCCCTCTGATAAAAACTGCTGGGATAATTGGAAGTTAGTATGGAAAAAACTTAAATTAGACCAAAACCTAACACCCTTTACCAAGATAAGATCCAAATGGATACAGGATTTAGACATAAAAAACAATACTATAAGCAAATTAGAAGTTCAAGGACTAGTTTACCTGTCAGATCTATGGAAAGGCGAACAGTTTATGACTAAGGAAGAGTTGGAGAACATCACCAAAAACCAACTAGATGATTTTGATTACATTAAATTAAAAAGCTTTTGCACAGATAAAACCAGTGTAACCAAGATAAAAGAAATGTAGTAAATTGGTAAACAATCTTTACAACTAATGATTATGACAAAGGACTCATTTCTAAAATATACAGAGAACTGAATCATATTTTTAAAACAAAAGTTCATTCCTCAATTGACAAATGGTCAAAGGATATGCAAAGGCAATTTACAGATGAGGAGAGCAAAGCAATCCATAGCCATATGAAAAAATTGCTCTAAATCATTAATTAGTAGAGAAATGCAAATTAAAGCTTCTCTGAGGTACCACCTCACACCTCTCAGACTGGCCAATATGACCAGAAAGGATGATGAGTATTGTTGGAAGGGTTGTGGGAAATCTGGGACACTATTACATTGTTGGTGGAGCTGTGAACTCATCCAAACTTTCTGGAGAGAAACTTGGAACTACGCCCAAAGGGCAGCAAAAGTGAGCGTACCCTGTGACCCAGCAATACCCCTGCTGTGTCTATACCCTGAAGAGATGATAAAAAATGGTAAAAACATTACTTGTACAAAAATATTTATAGCAGCCCTGTTTGTGGTGGCAAAGAATTGGAAATCAAGTAAATCTCCTTCAATTGGGGAATGGCTTAGCAATCTGTGGTATATGTATGTCATGGAACACTATTGTTCTATTAGAAACCAGGAGGGAGGGGAATTCAGGGAAGCCTGGAGGGATTTGCATGAACTGATGCTGAGTGAGATGAGCAGAACCAGAAAAACACTGTACACCCTAACAGCAACATGGGGGTGATGTTCAACCTTGAAGGACTTGCTCATTCCATCAGTACAATTGGGAACGATTTTGAGCTGTCTTCAAAGGAGAGTGCCATCTGTATCCCGATAAAGAGCCGTGGAGTTTGAACAAAGTTCAAGGACTATTCCCTATAATTTAGGGGGGAGGACAGATATCTTATTGTCTGATCTTGTTATCTCTTAGACTTTTTGTTTCTTCCTTAAGGATATGATTTCTCGCTCATCACACCCAATTTGGATCAATGTACAACATGGAAAGAAAGTAAAGACTGACAGATTGCTTTCAGTGGGGGGGGGGGGGAATTGTAAAACTCAAATAATATCTTTAATATAAATAAATAAATAAATAAAAAGAATAAAGGACAACCAAAACCAAAACCCCACCAAAAAAATTAAAAAGAAAATAAAATAAAAATAATTTGAATAGGTAGTTGAAAACTGTTGAAAACTGTTCTTATCTTTTGATCACCCATCCATTGGGGAATGGCTCCCATTTTTTATAAAACCGACTCAGTTCTCTATGTTAGAGACATGAGGTCTTTATCAGAGAAATTTGTTTCAATATTTTTCCCAATTATTATTGCTAACTGTATTCCCCTGGATCTTATTCCCTCAACCCATTTATTCTCTCTCTCTCTCTCTCTCTCTCTCTCTCTCTCTCTCTCTCTCTCTCTCTCTCCTTTCAGCCTGACCCTCCTCGGGCTGAAAAAAAAAAGCATTTTGCACCTGACTACCACCTCTCATAAACTTTCCTCCCTTCTGTCACCTCTTCCCCTTTCTCTCATACCTTTTCCCTCCTATTTTCCTCTAGAGTAAGATAGATTTCTATATTCAAATGAGTATGTATGTTATTCTCTCTCTGAGCCAATTTCGATGAAAGTTAGGCTCACTCACTTCCTCTGTCTTCCGCTCCACTGCAAAAGGTTTTTCTTTACTCTTTTATGTAAAATAACCTACTGCATTCTACCTCCCCTTTCCATTTCTCCCAATACATTCCTTTCTCACTCATTAACTCCATATTTTTAATATATTCTACCTTCAAATTCAACTCTCACCTGTGCCTTGGCTATATATGCTCCTTCTAACTGCCATAATAAATGAGAAAGTTAATTTGAGTTATCAGCAGCATCTTCCCATGCAAGAAAATAAGCTGCTCAAATTGAGTGCCTAATGATTAGCCTTTACTGTTTTATGTTTTTGTTTCTCTTGAGACTCATTTTCTAAGAACAAATCCTCTGTTCAGCTCTGGTCTTTTCATCAGGAAAGTTTGAAAGTCCCCTATTTCATTGAAGGTCAATCTTTCCCCACCTCCAAAAGAATATGTACAAGTTTGCTGGGTAGTTGATTCTTGGTTGTAATTCAAGCTCTTTTGCCTTCCAGAATATCATATTCCAAGTCCTACAATCCCTTAATGTTGAAGTTCCTAAATCTTGTGTTATTCTGACTGTGGTTCCAGGATTGTTTCTTTCTAACTGCTTGCAATATTTTCTTCTTGATTTGTGAGCTCTGAAATTTAGCTATAACATTCCTGACAGTTTTCTTTTGGGGATCTCTTTCAGGAGGTGAGATTGTTTTAATTTCTATTTTACCCTCTCCTAAAATCTCAGAACAGTTTTTCTTGATCATTTCTTGAAAAATGATGTCTAGACTTTTGTGGGGGAGGAATGGCTTTCAGGTAGTACAACAAGTTTTAAATTATCTCTCCTCTAGTTTTTTTTCATTCTTTTGATTTTGTTTTATTGCTTCTTGATTTCTCACAAAGTCATCAATTTCCCTTTGTTCCATTGTATATTTTAAGGAATTATTTGTTTAAGTGAGATTTTTTTAATCTCCTTTTCTATTTCCATTTCATGCTTTTTTAAGATGTTCTCTTCATTGGTTTTTTTGGACCTCTTCTACCATTTGGTCAAGTCTGGTTTTTAAGATGCCATTTTCTCATTATTTTTTATATCTCCTTCACCAAAGCTGCTAACTCAGTTTTTATGATTTTACAACATCACTCTCATTTTTCTTTCTAATTTTTCCTGTACCTCTCTTACTTGATTTTCAAAATGCTTTTTGAGTTCTTCCATGATTTGAGACCAATTCTTGTTTTCTTGGATACATTATTAGATGTAGAAGCTTTGCCTTTCTTATCTTCTACTGAGTGTGTATTTTGATCTTCCTGATGACCACAGTAATTGTCTATGATCAGATTATTTTTCTTCTGTTGTTTACTCAGTTCCCTAGCCTATGACTTGATTTTATCTCTTTTTTAAGGTGGGGCTCTCCTTCCAGGATGGAGGGTGCACTGTCCCAAGCTTTTTGGGATTTCTGCAGTTGTTTTCAGAGATACCTCCAGAGACCTGCAAGTTTTCAATTCTTCCAAAGTTTTATGATCTAAGGAGAGATTATGGCTACTCTCCTGGCCTATGCTCTGCTCTGTGAATGACCACAAGCACTCCTTTCTGCCCTGGAACTATGAAGGGAACTATGCTCCCCTGGGGCAGTAGACGCTGTGTGCTTCTGTTCCTTTTCCTAGGACTGGGACCCAAGACTGTGGCCAAGATCAGAGTATGGGCAAAGCAACAGAGCACTGCCTCAGTGATAACAAAGAGAACACTGTAATCTCCTTCAGATTTCCTTACTATCCATGGGCTGAGAGTTCTGGAAGCAGCGGCCTCTGCTGATTCAGTGACTCCCAAAGCCTGCTCTTGGTCTGCTGGGTCTAGTCTGTGCTTCTGAGGCCTGCACTGGACTGTGCTCTCCTCTCATTCTGGTAGGGCAGATTTTTATTGCTGACCTTCCAAATTGTCCTTGGCAATCTCTGGGCTGAGAGGTCTGGAAACAGCCACTGCTGCCACTGACCCAGGTACCCTGCTGTCTCTTCCTTAATTACTAAGACTGGTTTGCTCCCGCACGGCCCACATTGCACTGCACTCCTCTCTCACCCTGGTGCAGCAGAGCCTTTCTGCCCAAACATCCAAGTTATCTTGGGTAGGAAAATTTTTTCTTTCAGTCTTTTTCTGGATTCTATCACTCTAGAATGTTTTCATTATTTAATGGTATTTGGAGTGTTTGGGGAAGAGCTTGGGCAAGTTCCTGCCTTTACACCACCATATTGGCTCCCCCTCCCCTAAAATCTTTTTTGTTTGGATTTTTTTTTTTTGGTTTTTGCAAGACAATGGGATTAGCTGACTTGCCCAAGGTCACACAGCTAGGTAATTATTAAGTATCTGAGATTGGATTTGAACTCAGACCCCTCTGACTCTAGGGCTGATGCTCTATCCACTGGGTCACCTTGCTGCCCCTACTAAAATCTTTTTAAAGTCTTCCTAGAGATCTTTTTGGTCTTGACACCATTTCATTTTCCCCTTTGAGGCTTCACATATAGGCATTTTGCAATCTCCTGAGTTGGTGTTTTGATCCTCTCTGTCACCATAGTAGCTTTCTATGGTCAGGGCTCTTTTTCTGTTTTTGATGAGCTCTGCTCCTTGGTCACAGGAGACACTATTCCAAGTTTCTTGTCCTGGGGGCCAGGATTCTGGTTACTGACTTTCTGTACTGGAACCTTAGGTGCTGGTGGCTTGTCCACCTCCCTGGGGTTGCCCAGCCTAGTCACACCTGTTGTGCCAGAGTTTAAGGTTTTACAATTTGCCTTCTGTGCTGGGCCTGGAGCTTGCGGTTGGTCTTCTGAGTCATTGGTCTGCTGAGCCCAAACCTAGGTGCTTCTCTTGCTGATCTATGCTGTGGCTAAATCTCCCACTGGTTTGCCCATGCCCTGTCTATGATGAACTGTATTCCCCCTTTACCCAAGAGAGGTAGACCTTTCCTGAAGTCCTTCTAAGTTATCTATCTTATCTATCTATCTTAAGATATATGGAAAATTGTTTCATTCCATCTTTCTGTGGGTTCTATCACTTTAGAATTCATTTAGAGACTTTACTTAACATTGTTTCTGAGGGAAACTGAGGAGAACTGACTTCTCTCCACCATATTGATCTTCCTTCGCTCCCCATGTAGTCTGATGGTTTTCCTGAATTTCTTCAACTTAACTCTGAATTTCCCAATAAGAAGGTCATGATCTGAGTCACTAGCAGCTCCAGGTCTTATTTGAACTGATTGTATAGAGCTTCTTCACTTTTGGTTGCAAAGCATATAATCAATCTGATTTTGATATTGACCATTTATCCATGTATAAAGTTGACGTTTGAATTTTTTTTAAAAGTATTTGTTATGACCAGCAAGTTATTATGAAAAAACTCTAATTAGTCTCTGCTTAATTTTGTATTCCAAGGTCAAATTATTTTTTAACTTCCTACTTAAACATTTCAGTCTCCTCAGATGAATATGACATCTTTTGGGGGGGTTATTTCTAGAAGATGCTACAGATCTTCATAGGCTTGATTGACTGTGACCTCTTCATCACCAATGGTTAGAGCATAGACTTGTTTTATTGTGATGTTAAATGGTTTGCCTTGGATTCGAAGAGTTATCATTCTGTCACTTTTGAGATCATACCCCAGTACTGCTTTTCTTGCCCTTTTATTGACTTTGAAGGTCACTCCATTTCTTCTGCAAGATTCTTGCCCACATCCATTCCCATCCATTTAACTTCATTGATACCTAAGATGTTGATGTTTAATCTTTCCATCTCCTGTTTGACCACATTCAGCTTATCTTGATTCATAGAGCTTATATTCTAGGATCCTATACAATGTTAATCTCTAAGCATTAGACTTTCCTTTCATTACCAGATGCATCTGCTGCTAGCTTCCTTTCAACTTTGACCCAGTTGCTTCATTAATCCTGGAGCTACTTATAGTTGTCCTCCTGTTTCCTGGTGATAGAAAATATGTCATTCTGCAACTGATAAATAGTCAAAGAATAAGAACAGTTTTCAGAAGAAATTCAAGTTATCTATAGTTATATGAAAAAATATTCTAAATCACTATTGATTAAATATAGATTAAAACAACACTGAGATACCACCTTTGCATCTATCAGAATGACTAATATGACAGAAAAGGAAAATAATAAATGTTGGAGGGAATGTAGAAAAATTGGAATACTGTCAGTGGAGTTGTGGATTAATCCACATTGGAGAACAATTTGAAACTAAGACCATAGAGTTCTAAAACTGTGCATATCCTTTGACCCAGCAATACCACTAGTAGGTCTGTATCCCAAAGAGATCAAAGGAAAAGGAAAACAACTTATACGTACAAAAATATTTATATGAACTCTTTTTCATGGTGGCAAAGAATTGAAAATTGAGAGTGTATCCATCAATTAGGAAGTGACTGAACAAGTTGTGATATATGATTGTGATGAAATACTAATGTGCCTTTAAAAATCGTTATGTCTTTTGGAGCAAAAATCAATATAAGACCTGGTCTTATTTTTTGGGAAACACTGATCTGGCATTCTTTTTTTTATTTAGTTTTTGCAAGGTAATAGGGTTAAGTGGCTTGCCGAAGGCCACACAGCTAGGTAATTATTAAATTATTAAGTGTCTGAGGTCATATTTGAACTCAGGTCCTCCTGCCTCCAGGGCTGATGCTCTATCCACTGCGCCACCTAGCCGCTCCCTAATCTGGCATTCTTCGGTGTAAAATCCACTTCTGAAATGAAGGGAGAGAGAGGGAGAAGGGAGATTGGGTCAATTACTCTGACCCACATTGGGGATGCTAATTTAACAACTTATTATTGTTATTTTCTCAAATAGGTATAAAAATAATTTTTACCATTCATCCAAAAATTTTGAGGTTCAAATCCCTCTCTTCCCTCTCTTCTCCTTGAGAAGGTTAGCAATTTGATATAAATTGTACACTTTTAGTCACACAAAACACATTTCCATATTAGTCATGTTGATACCCACAAATGGAGTGTCCTCAAAGAAAGGGCTTAAAGATCAGAATTTGTTCTAAGTAAAAAACTCTTGGAGTGACCCCAGGGATTAAAAAAAATTCAAACTTTAATTCAAAAACCTACAAAGTTCACATGTATTATAGAAAATTCCCAGGAGAACAGTTCACATATTAAAACTCTGGAGAGGCAACTAGCTACTTAAGTACAGACTGAATAACAAAGTTGAGGCTAAAATGCTTGAGGGGAAAGAGAAAAGGAATTGGAAAACAGTCAAAGGATATGACTTGGCTTAGAACCCCATGAGAGGTAAGCCCCTATTGTTAAAGAGAAGAGGTTTAGAAGAGGGAAGAGAGAAATAAAGAGAAACTTAGATCAATATAGACCCAGCCACATGGAGCTGGGGCCATGTTAAAGAGAAGAGGTTTAGAACAGGGAAGAGTGAAAGAGAGAGAAAAAAGCAGGGGATGTCTTTTTTCATATATAACATTCAACATTTATTCATTTATTAATATACTCATATACAAAAATCTACAATTATTAAAATACACTCATGTCATTTTCTTCTGGAGCATCATAACTCTCCAAACCCCGAATTCTGGCCTAAATTGCAAGAGTTCTCCTTCAATGAGCACATCTTATCCATGTAGACTGCTAGTAGTACACTGGCATCTGAATGGGATAAAGTCTGATATTTCTTCAGGAGATTATTACAGATTAGAATAAACTGAGCTATGGGTTATGCCTCTTCTTCCCCTCCTCCCCTGACAACTTCCAGGATGTTGGTAAATGTTATCATGACCGGAATGTAAAGAGCAAACTGACTTTGTTCCTTATCTGCTGAGTCCAGATGCCTCCAGCCTCAGGAGAAACATGTCTCTGTTTGGATTATATACTTTAAATTAACTTTAGATTGTGAAAACCACATTATTAACTAGTGATGATGGACCAGTGCGGGGGGTCGCATTAGGATATATTGTCCCTATGGTTCATGTTCCCTTTACCTCACTCTCCATATACATGGTTGAGTTGAGGTCCACTTCTCAAGAATTGATAACTTTTTTTAGGATTTTTCCAGGCAAATGGGGTTAAGTGGTTTGACAAAGGCCACACAGCTAGGTCATTATTAAGTGAGGTTGGATTTGAACTCAGGTACTCCTGACTCTAGGGCTGGTGCTCTATCCACTGCACCACCTAGCTGCCCCCACTTCTCCAGAATTGAATAAAGACTTCATACCTTGAGAAATCTCTGAAATTTATTTAGAAGGGGGTTAACAAACCACACTCATCACAGCTTTTGGTGGTTTTATCCCATGAATTCTTCACCCAAGTCACTGTCTCTCCCAGGCTGGGCTTCACAAACTTCGAAGCTGATTTCTCCCCCTTCTCTTTTCAATGTAATCATTGATTTCCATGCTCAAATGGTCCTTGAATAGCTCGTTTATTGCAAAATCTAGAGTCTGGAGATAGGCCATAATTCCAGCAAGAATCATTGTTTGATCTAGTCTTCTCTCTGCAAGGAAGGGCTTCACCTCTGTAGCGGTAAATGCCAACTGAATCTCAGAGGAAAAGACACCTCTTTGACTATCTCACAAAACAAGTGGCAGCATGAAATCGACCCACTGTCTTATAACTGCTTATGTGCACCATTGGGTCTGTACTCTGGGCATTTGGCAATAAGTTTCAAGTTCATCTGGTTACACAGGTGTTTACTTCTCATCTAAGTATTTACAAATAATTATAATTTATATTATCACTTATTTTAAGTATTAGTGTCAATAATATTATTTATTCGCATTTAATTATATATTAATATTATTATTTTATGCTTCAATACATCTGTTGTGTGTTGCAATGGACATACTAAATATGTCAGTCTGGCTGACAATCTTGACTGGGGCTTATTTTGGGGGTAGGGCTTATATTGTGAGCATCCTGGAAAAAAATCATACTAGGGGTTTGTTTTCTGATTTTTTTCCCAGGAAATAATGAAATAATACCTAGGACCTAAAAGGCAGGGAAATGGGACTCTGCCACATCTTTCTCCTCCTCCCTCCTTGACTTCTAAACTCTAGGGAAGCTGTGGGCTCTCCTGCAGATGGAAGGAAACCTTACTTTAGGCTGACCCTAGGTCCCAAAACCTCCACTAGGGAGGAAGAAAATTTTATCTCTCTCTCTATCTCTTTCTACGTCTCCCTCTGTCTCCTGAAGGAATCCTCATGCCTAACTTTCCCCGTATTTTCCTCCCTTTCCCTCTATCTCCCTCTCCTCCCTCCCCCAACTGGATTTCCAGACCCATAGGCCCAGACAGTAGTACTGGGGAGGGAGGAAGGACTGAGAAAGGGAGCTCTGCCTCTATCTGTCTCTCTCCTGAAGGGGCTCCTCCTCCTCCTCATCCCAAACCCTATCCCAAATATCCCTTCCCCATTCCCTGCCTTCACCCCTTTTCTCCCTCCTTTTTTCCCCCTCCCTTCCTCCCTTCCTCCCTTCCTTCCACTAGCCTGGGTCTCATCCTAGAAGATGGTGGGAAATGATCCAGTCTCCAAAACACCCCTTTCCATCATCCCTTCTCTGTTGTGACTTTACACGCCCTTTGTATATTTATATTTATTCTAGACTCATCCAACACTCAATAAAAGTCACTTCCTCATAGTTTCTATGAGAATTTTGGACTTTGAGCTTCCTTTTATTGATTTTTCTTATTTGGGACTTGAGGCTATTCCTTCTACACAGCTTTTATTGAACCAAAAGCTTTTTATTCTATTAATATTCACCTCCATTGACCAAAACCTGTTGGCCGTGAACTCAAAGATGAGAAATTTCTACCATAACACAGAGCAAAAAAATTGGCAGAGGGAGTATGTATGAGTCTGCAGATCTCTGTGATTACTGGAAGTGATTCTCAAACCTTTTAGACTCAGGAACCCTTTATACTCTTAAAAGTTACAGAAGATCCTCTAAAGGGCTTTATTTATGAATCTATTACTGCCTATATATTTACCATATTCAAAACTGAAGCATCTTCATGTAATTTTGAATACAGTTTTGACCTCAGGTATCTCAGGCGTTCCGCTGAAGGTCCATACCTTTATGGTCACCAGTCTGGTTTGTTTTTCCTTTTATGAGTGTCTTTCAATATTTTTGGCCTCTAGCTTTCAAAGCTGGCTGTGCTTTTTATTTGTACTTGCCCCGTATCCTCTTCATTTTACAAAAGAAACATAAATCCTCCTCTATTCTTTTCTTTTTTCCCTGTCCTGTCCCTATATTCCCTCAGCCTCCTATGTTCTCCTCCCATTGGTATTGTATATCTAAGCAAAGCAAATCCCCACATTGACTGCATACAAAATATTTATATAGTATGTGTGTGTGTGTGTGTGTTTGTCTATGTCTTATTCTGCATTTTGAGTCTGTCAGCTCACTGCCAAGAGGTAGATTGAATCAGCCTTCTAGAATGGTTACTGGACTTTACATTGACAGAGTTCTATAGTCTCAACATTTCAAAAACACCTTTTTGGAATATCATCCTCTCTCTTGCTGTCCTCCCCAATCAGAGGGGAATTTATCTTCAATGGAAAGAGATATGCTATGCACAAGTCGCCATATTGGATACCTTAAAAAGGGGCAGAGAAAAAAAATCATTAGGAACTCTAAATAAATAGTTTTACAAGAGAATAAATATTCTTTCCCTGTCACTGCCCTCTCCATTCCCCACCCACTTTGTCCCAGACAACAATGAAGGCTTACACACTCTAATTGCTCTACAAATTGACTTTCCCAGTTGTGTCAACAATTAGGAAAAAATACCCTGAAAAAGCAGAAAACTTATCTCTATAAGAAACCAAAAAAAAAAATTCTTGCATTTAGGACCTTTTGGAAAGGGAGAAATTCCAATGCTTTATATGTCTATCACATATGTGATAAAAACATAAAAAAATCAAGTCCGAAAGGAGACACTAGTCCTCTGCTATTTGGATCTTTGTCAGTTTTGACATAGAACAAACCTCATGGATGGATCATAAAGTAATCAATGACAGATACCTTTATGCACGAAGGCATAACCTGATTGGTTGGTCACCAAAAGTTTATGACTCTTTGTGTCTTTTCTAGAAATACTTTTCTCTCATTTTGCTCTGCGTAGACATCTCTAATGCTATCTACCACCTAGAGATTTTATGGCAAATCTTATAGAATAAGCTTCATGTCTAACTTAAAATTTCTGTTGTTTTATTTTAAACCTAAAAATTAGGTTTCAAAAAACCATACCACAAATACTTCTATTTATCAGTTCTTTCTCTGGAGACAGTATCTTCCTTCATCTTCCTTCCTTTGTGGTTGATCTGAATATTTCAAATATTCTGAATAACTTGGTTGTTCATAGTAATTCTTGAAACAATATTACTGTTATTATACTTAATGTTCTCTTGCTTCTCGTTTCCCTCTTGATGATTTAAGGTGCTTCAGAGTCTCCTTTGTTGTCTCTGGATACCAGGAGAAACCATTGACCATCAACTTATTCATCATTGGCTAACTGAATTAATAATTTGAATAATAATACCTGGAAACTTTGTCTCTTAGGGTTTTCTTCACTACACCTTTCACATTTAAAATTATGAGAGTTAGGGTTATACTTTCCTCTGCTTTTAATATGTCTTGTTTTTACCAAATGAGTTTGGTTATATTACCCTAGAAACACAGAACTCTTGTTTCTTTAGTGGTTTTGGTTTAATCTTCTTTAAGGCAATCCTGTTCTCATCAGTTTTCTCTCCTTCATTCCTTCCAAAATGTTTCTACGTAACTGTCTTGTGTTTTGGTCCCCCTTGAAGACCCTGTTATCCAAATAGCATTCCTGAATCGCCAGAGCCTTTTATGGGAAATCAAGAATTGAGTTGGGTATTTGGGCTATAGACAGACCTGCCCTCTCCTGACTATGGTCTTTTCACCACAGCTGCTTGATATGGTTTCTTATCCGTGCTTTTCTGCAATCACTCTTTCTATAGCTCTACCCATCAGTCTTTTCCCTCTCTTTGTTGTCTGTCTTTCTGTCTTAGCCTCTCTGTCTCTGTCTCTGTTTCTCTGTGTGTCTCTCTGTCTCTCTCTCTCTCCCCCATTAGTCTCTTCCCTGTCTTTGTTGTCTGTCTTTCTTAGTCTCTCTTTCTCTGTCTCTGTTTCTCTGTGTGTCTCTCTGTCTCTGTCTCTCTCTCTCTCTCTCTCTCTCTCTCTCTCTATATATATATATATATATATATATATATATATGTATATATATGTATGTATATATATCTACCCATCAGTCTCTTCCCTCTCTTTGTTGTCTGTCTTTCTGTCTTAGTCTCTGTCTCTCTGTTTCTCTGTGTGTGTCTCTCTGTCATCTTTGTCTCTATGTACATATATGGTCATGTATGCAGGCCTCCTCTTGGCTGAGGCTTTATAACTAACTGATAAGGACATAGCAAGAGGGAAAGCAGGATGGAGGTTGCTTTGGTAACAGCTGAGTGACCATGACAACCAGTCATTGAGCCCATTTAAGTCTACCTTCTTGGCTTTGGAATTCAGCAGACTGTCTGGGAAGGGGAATTTTAGGGACCCAAGAAGGGCCTGACCTGTAAATTCCACTCATTCATGGTGATAACATGGAAAAGCCTCTTTTTTTGTTTTTGTGGCTCCCTCACTCAGTTCCCCCCTTGGGGCTCCTCTCCTTTTGTGCCTGAATCAATATCAGTCACTGTTTAGAGTGTGAGAGGAGAATATGGAAGGGAACCTAGGCAAAAACTCTAAAAAATTTGAGGATCCCTGAAATAGGACTGTCCCTAGGCTGAATACAGCACCCTTTCAGGGGCTCTCAAAACTGCCCCAATTCCTCTAAAAGAAATGGACAGAATCTGATCTGCCTCTGGTTGAAGGAGGACTGGTAGAAGGCATTTGGCCAAGTGTCTGCAGCACGAGGCAGGAAGCCACAGGCCAATGGAGTTCGGAGAAAGAGCAGGGAGGCCTCCTGTGCTCCTCCTCTCCTTTCATTTCATCTGGATCCTAGTTTGTATTCTCTCTTTTGTCATGAATGGGGGAGGGAGCAAGACGCTGAGGAAGTCTCTACAGAAGGGGCAGAGAGCCCCACATGGCTCTTAGGCAGGGGGCCCTGCTCTTGAGACTTAAGGGGAAGAATGTAGTGTCCAGGAAGATGGTGTCAGCTGGGTTCCATTACCAGTTGCCATGGTGACTGGTCTGTTTCCAAGGAAGCAACAAATCCTGCTGGTCCTCAGACCAGGAAGAGAATGGGGCTCCTTCATTTTGTCTGAAATCTTAGGAAATCCTTAGATGCTACAAAACCACAGGAGATAGACAAACCTATCTACCCACACATGGGCAGATCTAAAATCATACAGAACTTAAGAGAAAAAGGTAACTTCATAAGATTTCCTATTAGATAATGAAATGTGTTCAACAGGATTGGACATGCACAATTTTTACCAGGGTGTTCGTTGCCATGGGGAAGAGGGAGGGAAGGGAGGGTGGTAGAAAAATGTGGAACTCTTAAATTTGCAAATGAATGAATGCTGAAAACTTACCATTGCATGTAATTGGAAAAAATTAAATAAAATACCAATTTAAAAAACAGCAAAAGATTTCTTATTAGAGCAGGAACAATATAATTACACTCAAATTACAAGATTTGCATCAGAAGAAATAAATTGTCAGCTATTATGCCAGCCAAAGATTATCTGATCGCTTCCCAGTCGGTGGCCAATAGGTTTGTCCTTAGCCCAAATCCAGGGAACAATTCTTGAATTTCCCAAGAAAGTCTCTGAACAACAAAGAAAGCTATGAGATCACAAGAATGACAAAGTCCCTTTTGTGAAGCCCATATAAAAAACAAATTAACACAGTGATCAAGAAATAAAGGATCAAGAAATGACCAACCAATGAAGGGTTACTGACACAAGGAAGTTCAGAGAGGGAAGTTACAGACAAAAGTTATATACCCTCAGAAAGGGACTAGATGACAGAATGGATAGGGTAGATAAAAAGTAGATGGAATAGAATGATTCAGAAGTTATTTATTGCAGGGTATTAGCACATTCCTAGAAAAGTCACAGGATTTGTTTTAGGCCATTTCGAGGGTCATTTGTAGGGTCAACAGAAGAGCAGTCAGGAAGGAGGGGTTGCAGGAGTGTCCTTACAACCAGGGGCAAGGGCAATTAAAAACAGCAGAGATTCCCAGTCTTTTACCTTGACCAGGTGTGGTCGATTAGAAATTGCTAGTGCCAAAGCTAGATTTCTTGAATCTTTTATTTCTGATCAAAACTTGGTTTCTCAGCCTCTAATTAAGGTTAATAATTCTGATGTTCGCCTCCACCCTCCTCAAGGTCTGTGTCTCTCCAACCATCAATCTGAAGAACTGAGTCTATGTGAAACAGCCTGATCCCCTCTAAATGTATCTGCAAGTTTGGCTTTCCCACTTGTGTCAACAATTAGACAAAGACCATCTGGAGAAGGTAGGAAACTAGACTGGTTACCTCTAGAAGAGATCCAAATAAATTCTTATTTTTATGACATTATGGAAAGGGAGAAATCCCAATGTTTTATGTCCATAACATATCTGATAACAACGTAAAATACCAAGTCAGAAGAGGAGACACTAGTCTGCTGCTAATTGGAATTTTGTCAGTTCTGACAAAGAACAGACGTCTGGTAAGAGGATCATAAAGTAATCAATGACAACTTTATGTACCAATGGGTAATGTGCTTGGTTGGCCACCAAAATTTTATGACTCTCTGTGATTTCTGAAAATGCTTTCCCCTCATTTAGCTCTTGGTTGAGATCTTTAATGATGTCTTTCACCTATAGGCTTTTCAGTAAGATCTTAGAGAATAAAACTTCACTGATGGCCTAATTTTTTTGTTGTTTCATCTTTAGCCAAAGAAAATTAAGATTAACATTAGTTATTATAAGGCAGGCATCCCAGAGTTTCCCGGGGATTGACACTTTCATATGGGGACCAAGGGGAAAGATCTATAAGATGGCCATGTAGAAATCCAACAAAAGTCATTGAGAAGCTTTAATTATGTGAGGAATAAAGAGAATAAATATGCAAATAAATGATGATGTTGTTTGTCCTTCATTTTTTTTTTTTAGGTTTTTGCAAGGCAAACAGGGTTAAGTGGCTTGCCCAAGGCCACACAGCTAGGTAATTATTAAGTGTCTGAGACCGGATTTGAACCCAGGTACTCCTGACTCCAGGGCCGGTGCTTTATCCACTATGCCACCTAGCCACCCCTGTCCTTCATTCTTGAAGAAGACCCTGACATCAGGGAGGTGATGCCTTGACACGCACATGAATTGGATTTGGGGGTGGTGGGGCTGTGCAAAGTCACCAGCCTCACTTTCTCCTCCAGAGCCATCTGTGTCCAGTGGCCAGATAGGAATCAAGACAACTAGAGATGGTCCTGGATGCAAGACAATCAGGGTGAAGTGACTTGTCCAAGGTCACACAGCTAGTGAGTATCAAGTATCTGAGGCAGTATTCGAATGTCCTCCTGACTCCAAGGTCAGTGCTCTATCCACTGTGCCACCTAGCTGTCATCATATAAATAAATATAAGAGCCATGAATATGTTGAGGAATGTTAAGGAGTCCCCTGAAATCGTCTTCTTGAAACATGCAGGAAGCCCTGAATGTGTCAAGGATGAAACTCCCTCTGAGCTGACATAATGTGTTGTTTGCACCCCAAACTGGACTCCTTCTATGTCTTTGGGGATCAAGACAGTTGCCAACCAATCTGGGCCAGGCTGGGGAAATGCTTGTGCAGCTGGGACCCTCCTATCTTCATAATCTAGTGGTTCCCAAGGAACAGAACTATACTTCCATTGTCACCTTGCTCCTCTCCTCTGGGAGGGGTTTTTTCCTTTTCCCGTCTTTGCTGCACCTCTCCTCCCTCTTGTGCCACACCCCATTAGGTAAAGATTTCTGATACCTCCTCCTTCCTTGGTCCTGCTGTCATGAATTGCAGACTTCTGCATGGATGGTGGACTCTTTGGGTTCTACAGGCCAATTCATTTCTTGTGTAATAAACCTAGTTTTCACCTAAGTTTCATGAACTTGTGATTGCATATTGATAAATAAAAGAAGAAAAGTCCAGAAGTAATGAAGAAAAAAGGGAATAAAATCCCTTTTCAAAAATGAAATCTTATTGCTTTCTGTCAGGGGAGGGGAGAGGGAAGGGAGAGAGAGAGGAAAGTGTAAAACTCAAAGCCTTCCAAAGCAATGATTGATGAAAATTACCAGTGTGCGTAGTTGGAAAAACAAATAAATAAAATATTTAATTTTTTTTTAAATGAAATCTTAGAAACTCATGAATAAAAATGTTGAAGGGGGAGAGCAGGAGAAATTCGCCCTAACTGGGAGAACTAAAAGAAGGGGAAAAATTAAGAACTAGATGAAAGGAAGATCGATATAAGAACTAATACACAAAACTACAAAATGAGGGAAAGGGAAAACAGATGGGAGGGAAAACTGAGGGGGAGAGAAAACAGTTGGTGAGAGTGGAAGACAACTGAAATAATTAGGAATCAGTTCTGTGGATAAGGAGTAAGAGGGAAAACACTCCTGACCTGAGAGAAGAAAAACATATATATCAGAGACAAATGGAGGAAAAGATTAACATCCTACTCGTAACTTTAAACATGAATAGATGAAAAATATTCAATTAAAAAAGAGTGATAGATTGAATAAGAAAACAAAGCCCCATGATCTATTACTAAGAAGAAACATTTAAAAAATACTCAGGGAAAAAAGAAGATACTAGATATCATATGAATCTATAAAATCAGTAGTTGCAGTCTACTCTCTGAGAAAGTAAAGTAGCTAGGTGGTGCAGTGGATAGAGCACTGGCCCTGGAGTCAAGAGGAACTGAGTTCAAATCTGACTTCAGACACTTAATAATTACCTAGCTGTGTGACCTTGGGCAAGTCACCTAACCCCATTGCCTGCCTTGCGAGAGAGAGAGAGAGACACAGAGAGAGAGAGAGAGAAAGTAAAAGCAAATCATAAAATTATAATCAAAGAAACTATATTAAACTAAAAGGAAGCATAGGTAATAAACCAATGTCAACATTAAACTTTTGTGTTCCAAATATATTCACATCTAAATTCTTGAAACATTAACTAAACTAAAAGAAGACAGACAGTAACACACATTGACAAGAAATGACCAAATTTAGAAAAGTATAAAGGAAAGATTACCAAAAGCCAATACAGAAGTGAGCAAATTGATGGAGAAATTAGAATGAAAGGACTTGGCCTTTCTTTGAAATAAGCCTGCACAAAACATCTATTTTCTCAGCATGACCTGAGTTTTGTGCCATGAATGAAGGCTCTGAGATATTGCAGACATATGAAAAAAGGCAGAAATAGTCAATAAAACCTTAATAGATCAAAGCACAATAAAACAATCAATTCAGGAACAACAAACAAGGGACAAAGACACAAATGGAGATGACACAGAAATCCTAAATAATGAGTTTGTCAAAGATCATACTGCAGAAACAATATCGAAGTAAATGTCCTCTCCTAACATGCTGACTGACTCATTGGTGCCTCATCTCTTTGGATATTAAGCCTCTATACCAAAGGATTGGTCTGAATCAGGCCTAGTTTAGAATAACTGCCTTAATTCTTTCCCTTGTCTATTCTGTCCTTTCCACAATTGCCAAAGGGATCTTTCTGATGTGCAGTTCTGGCTTCATAAACTGCTTCATAAACTCCAGTGGTTCCCTATTACCTTTCATTTAAAATATAGACTGTCTTGTTTGGCATTTGAAGTTGAAGGCCAAATCAATCTTTTTATCTTTCTTATAGGTTCTTCCAACCTATGATCCAATCATGTTGTCCTTACTTTTCCTCAAACATGATGATGTATCTGTTTTTTGTGATCCTGTACAAGCTGTCCATCGTGCCTGGAATCCTCTAGGTTCTTTAAAGGGAGAGTTTAAATGCCAATGTCTGCATCCAAAATCTCTCCCCCACCCACCCAGGTGCCAGTGCCTTTTCCCTTCAAATTCTCTTACATTTATGTATCTATTATGTGTTCCTTTTCTATGCACCTGGAATCTCTCCCAAAAGAATACCAGTTCCTTGAGGGCTGGACTGCTTCCTCTGTCTTCTCACCGCTTAGCTGAATACTTGGCACATGTTTAATGTTTTACAAATGATCGATTGATTGATTCAAATCTTTGAATGGTTATGGTTTGAGCAGAGGTAGGGAACGTCCAGTCTGCAAGCTTATAAGGCCATGAAATCATTTGTTCTGGCACTGCCAAGGCAACTGCTGGCAGGACTTGAGATTGAATGAATCTAGAAGCTTTTATGGATGAATTAATGTAAGGTTTGGCCAAATATAGCAGGCTAATTTTTAAGTTTTGGCCCTTGACAGAAAAAAGGTTCCCCATCATGGTCTAGAGAAAGAATTAGATTTGTCCTGTGAATCCTCAGTAAGCAAAATTAGGTACAATGACTGGGTAGATTTTTGTCTCAATCAATAAGGAAGACTTTTCTAATCCTTAGAGTTATCTGAAAATGGAATGCTGTTGGCTTGTGAGTTAGGGAATTGCGCATCATTTTGAGTCTTCAGGTAGATGCCGGATGACCAATTATTTGAGATGTTGTAGAGAGGATGGGTATGGAAGATGGAGAATTTGGAGTCTTGTGTAGAACTTCTAAGCCCCACAGTTCAGGAAAACCATATGCAAGCTCTATAGCCATCCAGAGGAGGGCAAACAAAATGGTAAAGGGTCCTGAGTTCATGTCATAGGAGGATCCATTGAAGGAAGTGGGGATATTTATCCTGGACAAGGTGGGACAAGAGAGGTCTCTTCTAGTATTAAAAGAACCAGCAGGAGGAAAACTGCAGAGGCAGATTCTTTCTCAATGTGCAGAATGATACTCTAATCTTGGAGCTGTACCAAAGTAGAATAGGCTGTCCTGGGAGGTGGTAGCTTTCCTGGTCTTCAAAATGAAGCACTTGTTAGGAGAAATTGTGGAGGGGATTCTCATTTAACATGGAATAGTAGCCTTGGAACTTCTTTCTAGCTCAGAGATTCTATTATTTTGGGGTGAGGGTGATGCAGGATACAGGAAATATTCGACTTAAAGGACATGCCCTTTGGGACAGGAAAGACTAGTGTGTAAACTGCCATCCACATCACCCATGCACAATGAGTACTGTCTTAGCCACTCCTTGGAGGGTCTCCACTGTGGTGAGAAAATTGGAGAGTACTTGGAGACTGGTGCTAAACCACTCCACAGGCACCAATCTTGTCCAACCCTCTATGGGAATATATTTAAGTAAGTTTGGGTCCTGGAAGAGAAGTTCTCTTCTTCCTTCTTTCTTCCCCTTTGCAGGATGGCCACTTTTTCTCTAGAACCACAATCTGACCTAGACCTCTGGAGAACTATGGTTCCTATTCCCTTATGGCTGTTTTTCCTTTCTCCTTACCCTCAGTCATCTTGGTGAAAACTTTGTTATTCATCCTGTCCTCAAGTCCTTATAAGCAGCTCATTAACTCTTCAAGGACGAAAAAGAAGTTTGCATCTGTAAACATTGCAGGCTTGTGAAATAAAAAGTCTGAGTTATTTCAACCCCAGGGCTAGTCATGAATTCAATGTTTTTGCCAACACCAACCACTCCCACAACAAAGGGAGAAAGGAAATACAAACACCTGTTACCAAAATTGATTCATTAATTAATTCACCAATTCCTAATGAGTAATACTGGCCTAAACATTTCAGTAAACTTCAGCATCCAGTATCACCAACAAATGTCAAGGAAACACTATACTATGATTCTCAATGACAATTAATTATTCAAAAATCTCAAAAATCTTTTATTAAGCCCAAATTTTATATCCATCACTATCTGAAGTGCTGGTGATACAGACAAAAATGAAACTGCACCTGTCCTCATATAGCTTACATCCTAGTGGTGGATGCAGCAGAAACTTGTATAATTATAAACAAAATAGAAATAGAATGTAAGTTCATGGGGGAGGGGTGGAATATAGTCAGAAAAGGCCTCATGGTAACACTGAGGAAACTAGGGATTCTCAAATGCACTGCAGGCACTGGAAAGTGCAAATAAAAATACTTTTTGCGTGATATTTTATATGTGCTGCACAGCAAGCAAGCCAATTTGGCTGAATTATAGAGTACATGGAGGGAATAATAAATAGGATTAGAAATTTTGGGCAGTCAGGTGATGAATAGTTTTCAATGACAGAGGAGTTTGTATTTGATCCTAGATGTATTATTAGGTAGCCACTGGAACTTATTGAGCTCTAGGAAAATCCCTTTGGCAGCTGAAAGGAAGATGGATTAGAGAAGGGAGAAATTAGAGCCAAGAAGACCTACTGGGAGGCTTCTCCAATATGCTAAGTAAAAAGTGATGAGGTTGTGTGAGTGGAGAGAAGAGGGGAGATTCAAGAGATGTTGGGTAGGTGTTATTGTCAGGGCTTGGCAATGGATTGAATATAGGTATTAAGGTAGAGTGAGGAGCATGGGCTAGAGGAAGAGAGAGAGAGAGAGCATGCATTTATTATGTGCCAGGCACTGTGCTAAGCTGAAGACAAATATCAGCAAGTAAGATAAGATAGTCTCTGCCTTCAAAGAGCTCACTTTCTAGTGGGGAAAGGGAATGCACAAAAGGAATCTAGAAAGGAGAGGGAGCAGCAGTATCATTTAGAGCTGATGACTAGGAAATAAGATGAAGGTATGGTTCCAGACAAGTAAGGTGGGAGCTCTCCTAACAGAAAATGATTTTGAGGATATATAACCCTGGGTGACAGGGAGAAGGATGGTATCCATGGCAGAGAATGTCAGAAGAGGATGGGTTTTGGGGGGGGGTGAAATGAGGTCTCTTTTGGACAGGTTGAGTCTTCTATGTCTAAGTCTTATATTTTCTTAATTATATTCTTAAGCAAAATTTGTCTCAGCTTAAGCCTTATAAATTTAAATGCTATCTCTGTGTGTAAAAATATCAATGTGCCATTCAAGGTCTGCTGTGCTCCATCTGAATGTTGACTTGGTCTGTGTCAATACTACCTGATTAGCTTTGTAATAGCACCAATAAATTCCTTTATATGAGTCAGCAAATCACAAGATAGATATCTTGAATGAGAGAGAAATCCTGTGCTTATTTGTAAAACATTTCCTCTCCAGTCTAAGTGGAATTCTTATCCATAGAAATTGGACACAAATATAACTTAAGAGAGGATCATCACGTAGAAATGCATCATCTATATGAAATCTCATTGGTTGCCCCTTCAGTTTTATGGCTCCTTGTCCTTTCTGTATAAATATGTGACCCAAACTTTGTATCAGGCTTTATATCTTTAATGATATCATCCACTGATAGGTTTTCAGTAAATCCCAGAATATAAAATGTCAAATATCTAAACTATATTTTCTATCTTGTTTGAACCCAATATTTTTAAAGTCTTTACAGTCTGGGGTTCACAACAGGCAATAGAGTTTAAGATGGTTCTTACTCAGTTATTTCACCTTTGATTGGCCTTTTTCCTTTCTTTTGTAAGAAAGTGGAGTGGGTCCCCACATAAAGTCTATGTTCTTGGCCACATCAGTTAAAATCCAGTAAATCTAGGTTTGTAAATGAGTCAGAGTGTAATATTATGTGTGTGAACATTAATTATTTTGGACTAAAAAATGGCATAAAAAGTTAGATTATACATGAAGTTTTATTTTCTGAGATTTACTGTAAAACCTATAGATGGAATGGAAGACATCATTAAAGCTATCAATCCTGACACAAAGTTTTGGAGGCATATTTATACAGAAAGGACAAGGAGCCATAAAGGTGAGTTAGCCAACCAATGAGATTTCATATAGCTGACCTACTCATCCATTTTCATCCTCTCTTAAGTTATTCATATGTCTTTCAAATTCCTATTAATAAGTATTTTGCTGAGACTGGAGAGGGAATATTTACATACAAACAGATTTTTTTCTCCTCATCCAAGGTGTCCATCATGTTGTGATTGGCTGACTGTATAAAGGAATTTATATGGAACTAACCAGAGAGTATTAACACAGGTAAAGTCTACATTGAAATGTAGAGGAACAGGTGTTGACCTGCCAGATTGATCTTTTTATACAGAGACAGCATTCAGATTTAGAAACCTTAATTAGAAGCTGAGAAACCAAATTTTGCATAGAAATATAAGATTTTAGAAATTTGACTTTCACATTTGATTCCTATGTATGCTGGCCCATGAAGTATGGTCTAAGCTGAATTGAGAGATAGTACTGGCTAATTTGCCTTGTCAGTTCTAATTCTAGACACTAGGTGTCACCAAAGGTTGTATAATAATTTTAAGTGCCAATTAGCAGACCAAAGAGCCTTTTTAAAGCTCCTATTGTGTTCCAGGGCCCATTCTAAATGCTGGGGACATGAAAGCAAAAAGGAAACAGTCTTTGTTCTTAAGGAACACATATTCTTTTGTTAGAGATCTTACACGTGAATATATGCCAAATATTAAGGAAATGCTATTATTTGTCTGGGAGAACCTCACCTGAGGAGATGAGAAGAGACCACATCTGGGAAGTTTCATTTGAGTTGATCTTCAAAGGGAACTAGGAATTCTGATCACCTGAGTTGAGTCTGAAATGCGTTTCAGGAATGAGGGACAGCCTGGGCAAAGGCATATTGTTGTTTGTGCTTCATCTCCAAAGATCAGTGACATCAAGGGATAATGTCTCGACTTTTACATAAGTTGGATTTGAATGAAGGTAGAATTGATCAGAGTTGTAAACCTCACTGTCTCGGAGATACTGAAATCCAAAGACAAAACAGAAGTCAGAATGACTCCTTCTAGCTGTGGGATGTAGATCACTTTGGCATCTCTGAGGTCTTCCCAAGCTCTCAGTACGCCACAGTGCCTGCTTCTAGTGTTTCCTGGCTGTTGGAACAAGTTGTTCTCACTTGCCATTGCATTGGAGGAAATGTTCACGTTTGGGCTAGAGAACCCCCTAACTTACCAATGGTGTTGGCTATTCTGGAAAGGCTGAAATACACATTCTTGGTACATGAAGAACAGCAAGAAAGCTTATTTGGCTGGATTTGATAGCATGTGAGGGAGAATTCTGTATCATAAGGGGAGAGATAGAGATTACAGTTAGATTTGGAATTACCTTAAATGGCAAAGAGAAGAGTTTGAATTTAATTGTAAAGCAGAGTTTCTCAAATTTCTTTGCTTTGTCTGTTGTATCTTTTGGCAGGGTGGAACCCCTTCTGAGAATAATTTTTTTTTAATGTAGAATATCAAATACAAAGTAAAGCAGACGACGTGACAAAGTTATCAAAAATGTTTTCAAACACATTTGTAGACTACAGGCTGTCTTAAACATACTGTGACCCAGTAGAGTATGGTATGATGGGATCTCTGCCTTAGCTGATCCTTTGTAGGTAAGTGTAGCATGGGTTACAGGGGAAAGAGACTAAAGAGGAGACCCATTAAGGTGTTATCGAAGATAGGAAGCATTGTTCAGGTGAGAAGTGTCTTGTGAGTGGAGAGAAGGGGATGGATGTAAGAGATGTTGTGTGCCAGGAGTGGCAAAATTTGGAAGGGAGAGTAAGGAACATAGAACAGAGGTAGATGGAGGGAAAGAAGAGAGAGGAAGAGACACAGAGACAGAGGACACGCGGTCCTATTTTGGACATGATGATGATAAGCATGTAGTGCTCCAACCGTAAGCAGTGTGAGAAGCTAACTCATCCCCCCTTTCCTTCCTCCCCTCCCCTCCCCTCCCCCCAGGCTGATATGCCTCAAGTTCAGTTCAGTTTAGAGTCAAAGAGTTATTTCAGTAGTGTGTGACTGTCTGTGGCCCCATTTGGGGGGTTCCTGGCCGAGATACCGGAGCTCTTTGCCTTTGGCCAACGGGGCAAGAGTCTGGCCCGGGAAGACAGAGTGAGGAAGAGCCTGAGGTCCCACTGGAAGGCAGGTCTTCCGGCCAACTTCGCCTTGGGGCGGCCCCACTTGGGGAAATACTTTTCTTTTCCGCAGCTCATCTTAGTGAGCTGGGGGAGGGGGGCCACGGCCCGCGGCGGGCTCAGCGAGGACCGGAAGTCGAGTAGCTGAGGAAGTGGATCCGGCCCTCCTCCTCCTCTCCTGGGGGGAGGGGAGAATAAGCCGAGGGCAACGGAAGAGCAATGGGGGAGAAGGAGCCCCTTCTGGACACCGGCCCCACCCCTTCCCCACCCCCACCCAGCCAGAGGGAGACAAAGAGAACAAAGACCAAGCTGCCATGTCCTCCCTAGGGGAGCAGAAAAGATGGCCCAAGAGCTGGGCCTCCCTTTGTCCCAGGCCAGTGTAGACCCCTCCTCCCTCTCTCCTTCAGGGTCAGATTTAACCTTTGACTTCCTGAACAACGAGGGTGGCTTCCCCTCAGAATGGGGGTGTCCTCTGCACTACCCAAAAGCACCATGAAGCCCCCAAATTTTGACCTACACAAGATCCATAAGGACAACTTTTGAGGGGCTGTTAGGGACATCAGATTCCACAGATTTGTCAAGCTCTGCCTAACTTGGAGGGCTGCTCAGTGGTGCAGGGAAGACAAGAGGAAGGTTCATTCCCTGAATTCAAATCTGGCCTCAGACACCAGCTTTGTGACCCTGAGCAAAGCATTTGATCCTTTTGGCCTCAGTTTCCTCATCTGTCAAATGAACTGGAGAGGAACTGACAAAAAAATACAGTCACAGAGTCAGACACAACTGAAAAACAGCTAAACAAAACTTACCTTGGAAAAGGGTATATGGCAGAATGCATGATCCACAAGTTAACAGCCGCCATAGCATTTACAGCTGATGGGGCATCTACAGCACTGGCCTTGCAGTCAGGAGGACAAGAGTTCCAATTCAGCCTCAGACACTTGTAACTGTGTGACTTTGGCTAAGTCACTTCACCCTGATGGCCTCAAATTGGGAACCATCTCCTATCATCCTGATTCATGTGTGGCCACTGGCCCCAGATGGCTCCAGAGGAGAAAGTGAAGCCAGTGACAGCAGGGCCCTCCCTCACTCCAATCCACTTCACAGGCTTGTTTTGCCATCACCTTCCTGATGGCATGTGCTTCTTCCAGAAAAAAAGGACAAACATCATAAAACTGATGAAAGGAAAAAGGCCACAGATGATCAGGAAAAAAGCCTTTACTCCACCACACTCGTGGTTTTAAAACATTGCATTTTCCTGACTTATCTGCCACTTAGGGACAAAGATTCTGTGCCCTAACCAACATCTCCTTGCCTTTTTGGTGGGGATACCTGCAGAAAAATAGATGCAGATGTTTGGGGACTAGGCCACCTGGCTTGATAGGACCTAGCAGATAGAAAGCTATGGGTTGGGTTCTCATGGACCAAGCAGGATGCTTGAGGAAGGTTCTACAATCAGCTGGCTTAAACCTCATCCTGTGCCACCACATCTACAAGGGTCCAATGTGTCCTGAATGGTATTCAATGACATTGTCCTCACCCTATAAGGTCCAGTGGATTGAGTTTAATCTCTGCCTGGCAAAATTTATGGGTTAGAGTGCTGGGATTGTGGGATGAAGGAGTGAATGCCATAGCAAGACTAAGAAGCCACCATACCCTCATCTGGGTTAAATCTGGCTGCTCAAATCCCCCTGAAGACTTGCTGGTGAGGCACAACTTGATTCATCTTCCTCAACCTGAAGAAGAATTCCTGGTTGATCTTTCTAGATGCCTCTCTTGCTCCTGATACATGTTCCCTAACCTCACCCACCAACCATTGGAGAGCTGCCACAGCAGACCCTTTGTCCAAAAGCTGACAATCATCTGATTGGATACCTCATTTGGGAGTCATAACCTACAGAGGTTTTCTTATTTAAATTTTTGGTTCTGTGATTTTTCTTTTCTCTCTTTTTCTGATTAGGAACTATTTGTAAACCCTGACCCATCAGAATTGAATAAATTAATTAACAAGTCATGACACCTCTCCCAAAGACTTTCCTGGGTGCCCTATATCCATACAAGCTCAGTTTTGGGGGTTGCTGTTGCTGTTCAATCATTGCATTTTTCTTCTCTGACTCATTTTACAAATAAGGAAACTGAGATAATCAGTGTTAAGTGAGCTTCCCAGAGACACAAAGCTGCTGGTAAATGTCTGAGGCTGGGTTTGATCAGGTCTTCCTGACTCCAGGTCCACTGCTGTATCCACTGTGCCACCTATGACCCAGGAAAAACCACAATGGTAATAGGAAGTCAAGCTGCAATCACACATGGGTATAGGGGCAAATAGCATAGGTGATGTAGAGACAAACATCCAAGAGGGTAGGAAGGCAAATGGCATGGACATAAGAGATGGGGTGGCGAAGGAATGATGGGAGGAAGACAATGGGAAGAGGAGAAGGTTAGGGTTAGGTACCCTGAACAGCATGGACCCAGATTAGGGGTAGAGTCTGAAGGCTCAACAACCTAACCTGGATTTTTACCACCTAAGTGTTAGTTCGTAAACATGACTTTATCAACTCAAAATCACCAGCACTATTTGGTCATGCTGCTCTTCCAGCAGAGCTCTGGAACTTGTCCTAGATTTCTATCATAGGAACAAAGGCCCTGACATCTGCATCGAGATGGCTTTTCCTGAGTCAGCACACGTTACTAGGATGACATTGGGGGTTACTATACAATAGAAATTGTCAATTATGCTATTTTAGTCTTTGGAACAGGATTGTACATGACTTTGGAAGTCCCCTTTGTAATCTTATTTCCTGCAATTGCTACTTTATACTTGAGACAGCTAGGTGGTGCAGTGGGGCCTGGAATCAGTAAGTTCAAATTCACCCTCAGACACTTGCTACCTGTGTGAACCCTTGGCAAGTCACTTCACCCAATTTACCTCAGTTTCCTCATCTGTAAAATGAGCTGGAGAAGAAAATAGCAAGCCACTCCAGGATTTCTATCAAGAAAAACCCAAGTAGGGTCACACAGAGTCACACATGACAAAAAATGATTCAGCAACAACTGGTTACTTAGAAACTTCCTAAAATACTAACAAGAAGGAAGGGATCAGAGCAAGGAGAACAAGATACAATTTTAAAACAATTCACCCCTTGGTCCCCTGACCACCACCAGGCATTACTTTGTCCCTGGAGTAATCTAAACAAAATCAGAAAAAACACAATAAGTACAATAACCCCAAAAGACCTTGGAAGCAATTCCTCCTGAAAAAAATCCAGGAGAAAAGATCTACAAAAAATTCATAAGTCCTGACAAGACATTCTAGATGCCTGTGATGTGGTATCAATAGTCTTTATTCTGTTTCCCATACTCTGTTCATGATTAGGGCTATTTCTCTGGAGGGATCAATCCACATACAGCAGGAAGAGTTGACTAAGCCATAAACTCTGCCCTGACTGACTACTAGGGAGTCCAAGGCCAGCTGATGGTACAGCACCATAGCTCATAAAGTACATTGTTCTTCTACCAATTTCTCAAGTCCTCTGACAGCATCCTCAGTTGGTTCCTTTACTTGCTCAGCAATAATCATCTATGCATCCTTCGGCTTGCCAGGGACCTCTTCTCCTGCAACTGCCCAGGTTACAAGTCTTCCCAAGCCTATCACAATAAGTCCCACTGCCACTCTCAATGCAAGAAGTCTAGAGGTCTAGTGGCTATTGTCAGGCATCTCTGCAGAAGGTGAGGTGCATCCCTCTAGTGACTAGAGTGTATGTCAAATGAAGCAAGAAAGTATTGGGGTCTCTGTGTTTGTGTGTGTGTGTGTGTGTGTGTGTGTGTGTGTGTGTGTGTGTGTGTGTGTGTGTGTCTAAGGAACTGATTGTAGAAGTGAAGTCTGCCTACTCAGTCCAAGTTTGACCACTGGGGGCACACATCTTCTTCTGGAGACATCTGGATGGGGCAGTACCTGAGCAATGTGTGATAGCCACTGGTGTTGTCAGGAATGTCCCAGAGTCCAGTGCCATTGGGCTGAGAAAGTCCACGGGCAATGGCTGGCTGAAAGATGAGTTTTCCCTCCTCTGGCTGCAAATAAGGTTAGATGTGTAGATGTCAGCTATGGTGATAAACAGAGTTATAGCAGGCCTAGCATAGAGTGAGGTTCTGTGCAAAGGTAGTGACTTTGATCATTTGAAGAGTTTGCTCTTTGATAGGAAATGCCTAAAGCAAGCCAGCCAGAGGACAGTCTGGCCTTATGGGACTTTTCATAAGACATACTCAGCAAATTTCAAGAGACTGGCATAGATCAAAGTTTCAGATAATCCAGCTAGCACTGTGGGATGCTTGCAAAATTCTTCTAGGGACATAACAGTGACCCAGGATGTGGTGGCAGGTACTTGGGTCAGTATGGTCCCCACATTGCACCTGGATGGAGTGTTAAGCTAATTGGTTAAGACAGGTCAGTTCGGGTAGAATAGACCCAGTGGTGTTTCCATATTCCCAAGGTTGAGATGACTAAAGGAATGGATACAATTGTGAGGTTACTAATGTTTGGAGTCCTGAAAGGAAAGCACCTTGAATGTCAGCCTTGGATATTGGTCTCATAGGTTCTAGTGGACCTTGGTGCCTGACCCTGGGTTCTAACTGGTCCCTTGTCCCTGCACCTGGAGGACTTCTGGGTTGTTTGGGCCTCTGGGAGTTGCACTAGGGCAAAGCTACCATCATGGGAGGGGAAATGAGGAAACAAATATGAATGAAAGGGAAAATACCATCCTACTGGTATTGTCCAAAGCACCCTATTTACCTACCCTCCATTTTCATCATTGGAGCCCTAATCCTTCTCACTCACCTCTTTTGCCCCTCCTTGATAGAACATTTGTCTCAAAAGTCACTACCACGTGCTTTAAGTTCAAGTGGGAAAGGGTCACACACCTCAGGCAGGGAGAGGGCTCAGGAGATGTTCTTACCCCCTTCTAAGTTGTTAATTGGAACTATGCCCAATATAAAACTGAGCATACTCTTCAATCTAGCAATACCACTACTAAATCAGTAACCAGATAAGATCAAAGGAAAAGGACCTACCATATTTCCCCACGCATAAGATGCACCTTAATTTGGGGGCCTGAAATTTGAAAAAAGATGTATTCCATAAAGTTATTGAACTCAAGTTTTATTCATCATGAAATTCAAGGACCTGCTCATAGCTTTCAGGCATCTTTGGGGCAAGTCTGGTGCATGTACGCATGCTTGGTTCATTCTGTTTTATGAACCTGAAGCACCAATTGTGTCTTCTGAAATCAGTCACTTCTTTTTCATTAGCAATTCTTCTGGCCTCATGCTGTGAACCATCTTTGTGGACACAGGAATTCCAATTGCCCTTTGCTCTTCAATGCATCTCTTCAATAGCCTCTCTAAGTCAGGCCATTTGGCTTCCTTGCCTCTCATGGCCTTCTTCTGCCATGGTGCTTTCAGTCGGGGTTTTTTTTTCCTATAGCCAGTCTCAGATTGTTTTCTCAGTTGGAGGAGGACCAAACCCATTCAGCAGCAGGATTTCCATTCACTTTTGCAAACTGGATCACATTTAAATTGACGTCAACACTGTATGAAAATCATTTCTGAGTCATTTCTGGGCAGAATGTGACAAAGTGTAACCTGATATACCAGTAACAAATGTGAAAGTATGAGCGCAAAGACAACAAGCATGAAAAAGTGGGAAATGCAAATAAAAACACCTATAGCCACTGTATAAGACGCTTCCAGTTTTTAGACCCCAAATTTTTTCAAAAAAAAAAGGTGCATCTTATATGTGGGGAAATACAGTATATTTTCTTTTCTAAATTTTTTTTTATTTGTTTAAGGCAATGGGGTTTAAGTGATTTGCCTGAGGTCTTACAGCTAGGCAATTATTAAGTGTCTGAAAACAGATTTGAACTCAGATCCTCCTGACTCTAGGGCTGGTGCTCTATCCACCACTACACCTAGCTGCCCAATATGGTATATTTTCAAAAGTCTTTATGTCTACTCTGGTAACAAAGAATCAGCCTTGTATAGTGAGTAGACCACTGTACATGTCAGGAAGACCTAGCTAAGAGGTGAAGAGGAGAGAGTAACTTTACTCTTATCAAAATTGGCTCCAAGAGGGAATAACATAACATTCAATTGGGTATCAAAATCCCTCTCGCCCTACAGGAAAGTAGGAGGGGAAGGAGATTAAAAGAAGGGGGGATCGATAGAAGAAATGGAAGATTGGGGAAGGGGGTAGTCAAAAACAAAACACATTTGAGGGGACGGCTAGGTGGTGCAGTGCACAGAGCATCAGCCCTGGAGTCAGGAGGACCTGAGTTCAAATTCGACCTCAGACACTTAATAATGACCTAGCTGTGTGGCCTTGTGCAAGCCACTTAAAACCCACTGCCTTGCAAAAACCTAAAAAAAACCCCAACACATTTGAGGAGGTATAGGGTGAAAAGAGATAGAGAAGAGAATAAATGGATGGGGGGAGTAGGATAGAGGGGAAATACAGTTTAGGAATAGCAAGTGAAAAAATTTTGAAGCAGGTTTCTCTGAAAAAGGGCTCATTTCTCAAACATATAGGGAACTGAGGAAAATTTATAAAAATAGAGCCATTCTGCAACTGATAAATGATCAAAAGATATGAACAGTTTTCAGATGAAGTAATCTAGGCTATCTATACCCATATGAAAAAATATTCTAACTCACTATTGATTGAAGAAATGTACACTAAAACAATTCTCATACTTATTAAGTTGACTGATAGGAACAGAAAAGGTATATGGGGAAAATGAGACATTAATGCCCTGATGGTGAAATTGTGAACTGATCCAACCATTTTGTGGAGCAATTTGGAACTACCCTAAGGTCTATAAAACCATGCCTATACTTTTGACCTAGTAATACCTCTGTTAACTCTGTATCCCAAAAGAGGAAATAAAAACAAAAGGAAAAGGAACAAAAATATTTATAGTGGCTCCTTTCTGGTGGCAAAGAATTGGAAATTGAGGTATACCCATACATTGGGGAATGGCTGAATAAATTGTGGTATAAGAATGTGATGGAATACTGTTGTTTTGTAAGAAATCATGAGTAGGTGGATTTCAGAAAAACCTGGAAAGATTTATATTAACTGATGCTGAGTAAAGTGAGCAGAACCAGAAGAACATTGTATACCTTAACAGCAACATAGTGTGATGATCCACCAAGATAAACGTAGCTCCTCTCAGCAGTACAATGACGATTCTAAAAGACTTGTGATGGAAAATACCATCCTCATCTACAGAAAGAACTATAGAGTCTGAATGCAGACCAAAGAGGGCTATTTTTACTTTTTAAAATGTGTTTTGTTTTTTCCTTCTTGCGGTTTTCCCCTTTTGCTCTGATTTCTTCTTCCACAACATGACTAAAATGGAAATACGTTTTACATAGTTGTACATATGTAGCCTATATCAGATTAATTGTCATCCAGGGGAGGAGGGAGAGAAGGAAAAAATTGTGGAACTCAAAGTCTTACAAAAAAATGAACACTTATAACTTTTTAATATGTAATTGGAACAAACATTTTCAAAGAAAGAATGGGCAGGGTGCTCTCAGAAAAATCTGGAAAGACTTGCATGAGATTATGCAAAGTGAAATGCAGTATGCACAAAGTAACACTAATATTGTTAGATTATCAGCTGTGAATGACTTAGCTTTTCTCAGCAAAACTGAGACCCAAGACAACTCTTATGGACTTATGAAGAATGATATCCATCCCCAGAGAAAGAACTGATGGTGCCTAAATGCACTTTTTGAGGTTTTTTAGATCAATTTTTCTTTCACAACATGATTATTATGGAAATATTTTGAATGACTACACATGTATAACCTATATCAAATTGCTTGACTTCTTAGTGCAGTTGAAGGAGGGAAGAAGAGAGATAATCTGGAACTCAAAGTGTTAAAAACTGAATGTTAAAAATTGTTTTTACATGTACCCAGGGAACATAAAATACCAAATAAAACAAAGGGAGGGGGTTAAAGAATAAAAATAAACAAATTCTGGCTGAAACCATTACTATCTTTGTAATTTTTTAGTTGTTTTTTTTTTTGCAAGGCAATGAGGTTAAGTGACTTACCCAAGATCACACAGCTAGGTAATTATTACATGTCTGAGGCTGGATTTGAACTCAGGTCCTCCTGACTCCAGAGCTGGTACTCTATCCACTGTGCTGCCTAGCTGCCCCCTACCTTTGTAATCTTTGAACAAATCACAGTAGCTCTATGGACCTCAGTTTTCTCCTTTGAAAATGGGGGTACTGGATTACAATACCCCGACCCCAACAACGCTTCAAACTCCAGTTCTCTGATTTGCGAGCCAAGGTATGAACTTTACCACCAGTTCTACTTCCTGAAATCCCTCAAGGTCTTGAAATCCTTCCAGCTCTGGTGCCACCTCCTCCACCTTTCTTTTGTGCTTGTCATTGTTCTAACCATTGAACTCCCTTGAAGAGGATATGAAGAAGGCCTCCAGCATGTTGAGTGGATCACCTGTGGAGAATTGATGGTAGAACATGGAGGAGTGACCAGGCAGGTGGGAGAGGAGATGGTCTCTATTCACATCCTCGGAGGGAATGTCCCTCTTAATGGGATCTCATATTTTTGGCCATTTGCAAGCCTTTTAAGTCACACCTCACCTCCTAACTCTCCATAACCCTATTTTTTCATCTTCCTGTCACCTCCTACTCTTAGCATAGGAACCCTTAGATAACAGGATCTGAACAAATGTCTTTTTCATGAGTCAAGTGTAATACCTTCATTTCATCGTTGGGGAAATAGATTGAGACTATCTGAATAATGGAACTAGTCATTTATTAGACAATAGTATTAGGACTCTTCCACAGCTCCTCTTAAGGATGATATATGTAGGATAGATTGGAAAGTCAATTTAGGCAGTATCTGAGGCTAGATTTGAACTCAGGTCCTACTGACTCCAGGGCATAAGCTTCATGAGGACAGGAGCTGTTTCATTTTGTCTTAGAATAGGGATAGATATAAACTAGGAGCTAAATAAATGGTTTTGGAGATTTTTGAATAATTAATTGCCATCGAGAAACACAGCATAGTGTTTCCCTGTATCTGCCAGATGGTGCAGTGGATAGAGCACTGGCCTTGGAGTCAGGAGGAATGGAGTTCTAATCCAGCCTTAGACACTTGATACTTGCTAATCACTTCACCCTGATTGCCTCACATCCAGGTCCATCTCCAGTCATCCTGATTCCTATCTGGGCACTGGACCTTGATGACTCTGGAGCAGAAAATGAGCCTGGTGACTACACAGCACCCCCTCACTCCAATCCAATTCATGTACTTGTCATGGCATTGCCTCCCTGATGTCATGGTCTTCTTCAAGAACAAAGGACAAAAACATTATCTGTTGGTAATGCTGGATACTGAAGTTTACAGAAATCTTTAGGCCAATATTACACTTTAATTACTAAAGTTAATTAACTAATTCATGGACTTTAGAAAGAGATGTTTGTGTTTCCCCTTTTCCCCTCACCCCAGAATCATAGAATCCCAGAGTAAAAAGGAATTCCAAGGCCATTATTCCAAGTTAAATGAGAATACCCTCCACAATCTCTCCTAATAAGTGCTTGTTTGAAGACCATCACTGACAGGAAAGTCACCACCTCCCAAGACAGGCTATTCTACTTTGGGACAGCTCCAAGTTAGGAGCATCATTTTGCACATTGAGACAGAAACTGCCTCTGCAGCTTTGACCCACTCTTACTAGTTCTGTTCACTTGGACCAAGTTTAATCCGTTCTCCTGTTGGTCTTTCTGATACTAGAAGATGCCTATCTTGAGTCTACTCTTCTCCAGACTAAACATCCCCACTTCCTACTCAAGGCCTTCCACCATTCTGCATGCCCTCCTCTAAATGCTCTATAGCTTGCACATGATTTTCCTAAACTGTGGGACTCAGAAGTTCTATACAAGACTCCAAATTTTCCATCTTCCATACCCATCCTCTCTACAACATCTCAAATAATTGGTCATCCAAAATCTACCTGAAGTCTCAAAGTGTTGAGCAATCCCCTAACTCACCAGCCAACAGCATTCCATTTTCAGACAACTCCAATGAGAAGAAAAGTCTTCCTTATTGATGATTGAGACAAAAATCTACCTACCCATTGCTCCTAATTTTGCCTGCTGAGGATATGTAAGATAAATCTAATTTTTCCTCAAGATCAATTAATCGATCATCATTTGTAAAACATTAAGCATGTGCCAAGTATTCGGCTAAGCAGTGAGATGACAGAGAATCAGAGGAAACAGTCCAGCCCTCAAGGAGCTGGTATTCTTTTTCTTTACATTACTATTTATTTATTTATATTTGAATTTTACAGTTTTTCCCCCAATCTCACTTCCCTCCCCCCCACCACAGAAGGCAGTCTGATAGTCTTTACATTGTTTCTATGCTATACATTGATCTAAATTGAATGTTGTTGAGAGAGAAATCAGATCCTTAAGGAAGAAACATAAAGTATAAGAGATAGCAAAATTACATAATAAAATAACAGGCTTTTTTAATTAAAGGGAATAGTCTTTGGTCTTTGTTCAAACTCCACAATTCTGTCTCTGGATACAGATTGTAATCTCCATAGCAGACAGCCCAAAATTGGGGCCTGATTGTTGCACTGATGGAATGAGCAAGTCCATTAAGATTAATCATCAACCCCCTATTGCTGTTAGGCTGTATAATGTTCTTCTGGTTCTGCTCATCTCAAGGAACTGATATTCTTTTGGGAGAGATTCCAGGTGCATATAGAAGGACTCACAAAATGGACACATAAATGTAATAGAACTTGAGGGGAAAGGCACTGGCACCTAGGTGGGTCGGGGAGAGATTATGGATGCAGACATTGGCATTTGAACTCTCCTTTAAAGAAACTAAAGCATTCCAGGCATGATGGACAGCCTGTACAGGATCACAAAAAGCAGATACAACAACATGTCTGAGGAAAAGGAAGGACAATGTGGCTGGATCATAGAGATCATAAAGGGGAGCAACCTATTAGAAAATTAGATTGATTGGGCTTGTGATAACTTCAAGTGCCAAACAGAACAGTTTATATTTTAATTGAAAGGCAATAAAGAACCACTAGAGTTTATGGAGCAGGGGCAGTACTGAGGCCAGAACTGCACATCGGGAAGATCCCTTTGGCAATTGTGGAAAGGACAGAATAGAGAAGGGAGAAAATTAAGGCAGGTGTTCTAAACTAGGCCTGACTCAGACCAGTCCTTTGGTAGTAAATGTTTAATAACCAAAGAAATGAGGCATGATGCGTCATTCAGCATTTCAGGAAAGGACATTTATTTAGCTATAAAAAGTAATGATATTAAACAACAATCTGCAATAAGGATACCACAAATCAGTTAAGCTTAGTAAAATTTTCTTGCCTCTGAATTACCCAACATGATCTGCCCCCCCAAAACCCCAGAGAAAAGATGTTTTCTACTTGACTGATAAGAAAGTAATGTCAACAGCCAGTCTTTAATCCCCTGAAGAAGTCTGATCTCTCTGATAATTTCGATACTTTTAAAAATATATTTTTTTTCTATTTTTAAAAATATTTTTCCAAATGCATGCAAAAAACATTCATTTTTTTTTAGGTTTTTGCAAGGTAATGGGGTTAAGTGGCTTGCCCAAGGCCACATGGCTAGGTAATTACTAAGTGTCTGAGACGGGATTTGAGCCCAGGTACTCCTGACTCCAGGGCCAGTGCTTTATCCACTGCACCACCTAGCCGCCCCAAAGCCATTCATTTTTTAAAATTTTGAGTTCCAGATCTTTTTCCACCCTCTCTCTCCCATCCTCCTTCATTGAGAAGGCAAGCAATTTGATATGTGTTATACATATGCACAGAATTCTAAATGCAGTACAGAAGAAAACATAAAAAATCAGGACAGTTTTGAAAGGGAGTATAATATTTCTTATGTACTTTTTTAAAGAGTAAGCAGTGCAAAGTAAAAATTCAGTTTACATATAATCATCTTTTTGTATTAGATTATGTTAAAATGCTCTTTTTTCTTGGTTTAAGTCCAACTTTTTTAAAAATTAAGAAGAATTTTAAAAAACCCTTGGAGTCGGGACCATGATTAAAATCCCATTTCTGACATTTACTATCTTTGTAACCTAGGACTAGTAATGTATCTCACCAGTACCTCAGTCTTTTCATCTGCCCAATAAGGGAATTGAAGTAGATGGCATCTGAGATGTCTTCTCATTTTAGATCTAGGATTCTATGATCTTAAGATAATAGAATGTTCCTTGAGAATTGGAATGGGAAGAACATGCTGGACACCAGAAGGTTTGAAAGCAAAGGTTTATTACCCTTAGAAAGGCAGAATGCATTCAACTGCCAGCACTCAACTCAGTTTCATTGGGCGCATATGCAAATACATCCCCAGTGTCCAGAGGGTGTATGGGGTCCGGCCTCATTGGCTTAGCACAAGATGCAGGATCAGCCCATACCAACAGGGACACATTCAGCAAGGGAAGAGTATTGTCAGTCCATATACATGGAATTTGAACTTCCACACAGCAAATTAGGTGAATAGGGAAGTTATGGTATCCTGGATACAACTCTGCCTTAGGCAAACATATATTGTTATTACTGACCAGAGCTGACCCCCAAACCATGTCTAGGATTTGAAGAAATGTTGAGTTCGTTT
Organism: Macrotis lagotis; assembly: GCF_037893015.1. Classification (NCBI taxonomy): domain Eukaryota; kingdom Metazoa; phylum Chordata; class Mammalia; order Peramelemorphia; family Peramelidae; genus Macrotis; species Macrotis lagotis. The sequence continues at coordinate 995,542 of NC_133666.1, forward strand.
TTGTGTGTGTTGAATTTGAAATGGATTTATCCAGGAGGAAATTGGAGAGAAGTTCTGGGGAAAGGTTGGGATTAGATATTCAGATTTGGGATTAATCTATATAGAGGTAATAAAATCTAAAGAACTAGAAAGAGAGCAATAAAAGCTAATAACATAACTTACATTTATATAGAGCTTAATATATTCCAGGTGCTGTGCTTCACTATTATCTCATTTGATCCTCACAAAAAAACCTGCAAGGTAGGTGCTATTACCCCCCTATTTTACAGATGAGGAAACTGAAGCCAACAGTGATTTACCCAGGGTCACACAGTCAGTAAGTAATCTGAGAACAAATTTGAACTCAGTTATTACTGACTTCAGTTCTAGAGCTCTATCCATTGCACCACCTTGCTTTTTACACTTCTGTTACGATCCCCTTACCAGCAGGGGACCGCCACATTTGGCATCCTTACATAGGGCAGGCACAGGACTTGAAGCCATGCAGAGGCTGAGATAGTCCTTCAGGAGAAGAAAATCCCCTGGTAAATCTGTGAAGGAATCCTAGGATCAGGCAAAGAGGGGAAGGCTTTGGGTGGAGCCATTTTGACAGCAGCAGCTTTTTACTTTTTTTTTTCCAAGCAGGTACTATGGGTGTAAAAGGGAAGAAATTTTCCAAGGAACGAAAAAAAAAAAAAAAAAGAACAGGACAGGACATAAAAATCTTAAAGAAATTGGCTAAAGAGAAGAGCTTAGAAATTATCAAAAAACAAAAAACTCTTTACAGACTGTTTATGTTCTCCATGGTCCCCAAGGATAGGAGAATTGAGCTTAGAAGTTACTTTGAATCGAACAGATAAATGGATATTAATATGATAAAATACTGTTGAATTTTTCTCTTCCCCTCTTCTTCACTGTAATTCTGCCAGAATGGTTTCCTCCCTCCTTCTCCCTCTCTGCAGCTTCTCCATTTTTGCAATCTGGACCTTGGAGTTACTAACCAGAGAGACAGAGAGAGAGAGAATTATTTCATGAAGATTTGGATAAACAAGTGTTAAAAAAAAAAAAGAAGATTTATTTGGAGTTAAAAGAATCAGGGAAGACAGTGTCTATTACCAAATAGGTTATATAAAGAAATCATAAAAAGAATTACTATTTTTAAAAGTTTGGGGAAAGTATATTCCATAAAGACAAGGGAGTCAGCTTAATTCTAAAGTATGTAATTTAGGTACTAGTAATGCCAAAAATAAATTAATAAAAGAAATAAGGGGAAACTAAATAGTTAATCTTCTACCAAGATGATGTCACATTATAGCTTCAGGAGTTTATCAAAATAGATTCTGATAATGTTAGTTATTACAGAAAATTATGGGTCAAGTGAGGATTTAAGAACAAAAGACTCCACCCCCGCCTGAGAAAAGACTTAAGACTTGTCCTCTTAGAAAGAAGTTATTTAGGGCAGCTAGGTGGCGTAGTGGATAAAGCACTGGCCTTGGAGTCAGGAGAACCTGGGTTCAAATCCGACCTCAGACACTTCATAATTACCTAGCCGTGTGGCCTTGGGCAAGCCACTTAACCCCATTTCCCTTGCAAAAACCTAAAAAAAAAAAAGTCATTTGGTTTACTCTAAAATAAGAAGGGGTACAGGGAATATTCCAATTAGGCTGAGAAATTTTTTGTTTGTTTGTTTTTTAGATTTTTCAAGGCAATGGGGTTAAGTGGCTTGCCCAAGGCCCCACGGCTAGGTAAATATGAAGTGTCTGAGGTCGTATTTGAACCCAGGTACTCCTGACTCCAAGGCCAGTGCTTTATCCACTGTGCCACCTAGCCACCCCACTGAGAAATTTTTAAATGACTGTTTTGCCCTCTCAAATGTTATACTAGTTATAATCCAGAAATATTAAAAATATTACTATACCCTTTTATGGAAAAAATGTACTGTGACATATTAAATGTTCTATGTATTTTCTCTACTGTGAGAACTACGTGGGGTTTTCCCCAGAGTTCGGGGTACCTCTCTGGTTCAATGTGCTCTGATCCTGTTTCTGTGTTTTCTATGTATTTATTTTAAAATCCGGGCAGAGGAAAGCTCTTAGCTCTCTCTGCATTGTCAGACTTGCTGTCATATCAAATCTTTGTGATTGGCCAATGCTCTTTTCTTTCTCTCTTTTCAAAATTGGATCTTTTCTGGAGGCAGCTTGGTGGTGCAATGGATAGAGCCCAGGCCCTGGAGACAGGAGTACCTGAGTTCAAATCCGACCTCAGACACTTCATAATTACCTAGCCGTGTGGCCTTGGGCAAGCCACTTAACTCCATTTGCCTTGCAAAAAAAAAAACCTAAAAAAAAAATTTTTAAATTGGATCTTTTCATTTTTCCAAAAACCCATGATTCAGGCCCACAGGAGATTTTCCTGGTAATCACGTTGTTGTTTTAGAAAAGAAGAGGTTCTATTAATTCATCTTATTTTCTATTGTTTGTTTTCTGATCTGATTGTCTAACAGACTTTTACTTACTGATTAGGCAAATTAGACTTATAAGGAATCTAGTAGAAATTGAAATTGTCCTTAAAATTATTTTTTTGACTGGTATTGATAAAAGAATGCATGGAAAAGAATAATAGAACAATATATTAAGGTAAGTAGTTAAGTAAATAATTAGTAAGTAGTTCAGTCTGAGTAATGGGTTCTGAAAAGATTTGGATAGAGAAAATAGGGTTGCAAGGAAATATGAAAAGGCAAATTGAGACTGTTGGGGTTTTTTAGCAATTTGTGAAGTATGGAAGTTGGTTCAAGCATGTAGAAAGAAGGTCTGAGCAGGTTTTACATTGTATAAAGAGATGGATTTTGGGAACTTTGAAAAGTAATTTACAAACCAATATATTAAGAGAAGAAAGTATAGTGAGATATGTGTTTAAATGAGACTGGGATAATCTGAAAATTGCATTAAACCACCACTTTTACATTATCTGGCTACAGCCAGATTGATTGGAAAAGTAATAATCCCCATAAAGTGAAAGGTTTTGATTTGAAAACAATTGCTAAATAAATGTTAACTGTTTCTTCAAATTGGTTAAATCTTTAATGGGCAATCCAGTGAATAAAGCTATGAAAATACATGTAACTGAATTAAGGGATTTGTAAAAATAATAAAATAATTTTTTTTATATTATTTTTTGGTTCCTCCAGAGTCATAAGAGGAAAAATAATTATTGGGAATGCTAAAATAGATAGGGTCAGAATGGCCTTGATAAAGGCTGGGACTCTGCCAAAAACTTTGTTTAGCACAGACTTTGAGAAATTAGAGTAGCACTGATTATTTTGAAAAAGAAAATAATTAAAGGTAATTTTGAAAATGAGTTTGGATGGGAGTGATGTTCAACCTTGAAGGACTTGCTCATTCCATCAGGGCAACAAGCGGGAACAATTTTGGGCTGTCTGCAAAGGAGAGTACCATCTGTATCCAGATAAGGAGCTGTGGAGTTTGAACAAAGTGCAAGGACTATTCCCTTTAATGTAGGAAAAAAACAGATAGCTTATTGTCTGATCTTGTTACCTCTTAGACTTCTCTTTTCTTTAAGGATATGATTTCTCTCTCATCACACCCAATTTGGATCAAGGTACAACATGGAAACAAAGTAAAGACTGACAGAGTGCTCTCTGTGGGAGGGAGGGGGGAGGGAAGCAAGATGGGGGAAAAATGTAAAACTCAAATAATATCTTTAATAAAAATAAATTTAAATTTAAAAAAAGAAAAGAAAACAAGTTTAGGAATTTATCAAATTATTAAGAGAACTACAAAAAATTTTGTAATCATAAAATTTTTAGAAAAACTGGTCTTAAGAATTTTTTATTGCAAAGTTTTAGGGAGTAAATGGAATATACTTTAAATTGAAAATGTGATTATGTATAATTAGAAAACTTTGCATAAGAACAGATTCAAACAATTTTTTGAAAATTTAAAATTGTGTTACAATAACAAAGTATGAATGAATTAAAGTGTCAGCCATCACATTTGTAAAGATTTGTTATAAGAAAATTAGAGAAATCCTTGCCAACAGATTATATCTCTCAAGGTCTTTTTGACCCAAAGAGTTTGTGAAAAAGTTTTTCCATCTCATGTTTATGAAATTATATCTATTAAAAATGGTATATGTATCTTGTAACACCGATTTTGGAAAAAAATTTCCATTTGGTGTTTTCAAAATTTATACATATATATTTAAAACTAAATTCATAGACAATCTTATTTTCTTTTTGAAAATAATAGCATATTTGGAATAAAAGGAAAATAAGCTTATAATACAGAGAAGTGAAAGAAATTTGTGTAAAAGTTATTCAGATCAGGGGGAGGCTAGGTGGTGCAGTAGATAGAGCACCAACCCTGGAGTCAGGAGTTCCAATGGGGCCTCAGACACTTAATAATTACCTAGCTGGGTGGCCTTGGGCAAGCCACTTAACCCCATTGCCTTGCAAAAAAAAAAAAAAAACCTAAAAAAACAAAGATATTCAGATCTAAGGTTAACTTTAAGAGAACTTGTTTTGCTTTTGCTTTAAGAGAATGAAATGTAAGCCTGGGAATCTTATGTTTCACATAGGTTAAGAGTTAATCATATCTAATATCTAAGCCTAGAATTAATAATAGTATTACTTTCTAGAGATAATGAGCAACAATAGCAGAAGCTATGACTATCTGGGTTCCCTGAAATGTTTAAACCATGTCATGGACCTTATTGTAAACCTGTAGGTCCAAGCATATTGCAATAATAGAAAAGGAATTATATTCTCCTTTTACATCCATAAAAAAATTTTATGCTATATTATTAGTATTAAGGAAATGGCCACAACTCCTTAATATTTTTACAGATAGTATGATTATCATGTCATCAGATGCATAATAACAGCCTTTATTAATCATAGCACTGATGTAGTATTATATCAACTCTTAAAGAATTACTAGAAGGTATTAGAAATGGATATAATTCCTTTTTATTGAACATATGAAATCACACCCTGAATTACCTGGACTTACATATATGAAGGTAATCATAGGACCTATCCTTATAGCTTAGTACAAGAGGAAGCTAAATTGTTTTGCAAAAAAATTCATCAGAATGCCTCTTTACTAAGAAAAGAATTTAAAATCACTAGAGAGCAAGCTAGGAATATAGTAAAATCCTGTCCACAATGAGGTATTTACCTACCCCTCCAAATTATTTTAAGAATCCTGAGGCCAGACTCCTAATGAATTATGGCAGATAGATGTGACTCATTATGCACTTTTTGGAAAAATGAAATCTATTCATGTTACTGTAGGTACATTTTGTTCATATACAATAACAACAGCACAAAGTTCAGAGGCTACTCTAGATGTCATTGATCATTTATTCTATTGTTTTGCAGTGATACTAAAATTTATAAAAAACGGATAATATCCCTGGATATGCTTCTATGGCATTTAAACAATTCTGTCTATACAATGTAAAGCATATTACAGGCATTCCTTATATCCCACAGATCAAGCCTAAAGTTGAGAAGAAAAATAGGTCATTAAAAATGTTCTCATATAAACAGAAAAGAGGGAAAAAGTTACTAGAACATTTAAGGCTCAGAAGAGGACTTTATGAAAATCTTTATCATTTGATCAATGCATTGCAAACTTCTGTAATAAACAATTTGTGTTAGGGAAGAATATATAGATTTGAGCAATAAATTGTATGATTTGTTGAATTTTCCACCTGTAATTGGTACATGGTTACGCGGTATGATCTCTGTTTTCAGCTTTGTTGTAATTATGATGTTGATCATTTGTTGTTTGTCTCTCATTGTAAAAACTATCTTTTAGTATTAAAGATTTGTATAAATTGGCTGAAGACATCCAAATAGCCTCCCAACTAGATTTGATTCCTGAAAAGACAACTGATAAGATAATTAAATGGTTTCATCTTCCCACTCTTTTTGGGCATTGGACCCAGAGTATTATATAATTATGTCTTATATTGATTCTCTTGATGTTTCTACTTCGCAGATTACCAAGTTTTTTCAAAGTATTTTTTTCTATAACCAAAGCACATCAAAAGAGTTCAGGATCGTGTTACTCAGGTTGAACATCAGGTTGGGCAATTGTGAGTTTGTTGTTTGTTGTGTAAACAGAAAAGAAGGAAGTGTAGAGGTCACTCAAGTGAGTCTAGGGTCAAGAGGCCAGTTATGGCCAAAATAACCTGAGCTCTGGTGACCTTTGAACTGAAAGCTTCCACAGAACTCTGATTTGATAACACAACTGCATCATTCGTGGCCTCACTATTTGATAAGCCCTGTTTCCGAACTTCTTGACCTAAGTCACATCCTGCTGGGTTAATTCCTGCCCATTACAAAGTTACATCATTGTTTTCATCCTGTATGCTAATTTTGTGGGTTTCTTCTAGAAGAACTGTTTGATATTTTCAATAAACTGGCTCTGTCAGATGTCCTGCTGACATTCCCTACCTAAGTGTATACATGTTTCCTTTTCTCACCTGAGCTGAATGAATCCCCTTCTGGTCAGGGGATTACAACACACTTCTCTTGAAATTTGCATTTGAAAGTCAAATTTTCTATTCAGTTCTAATCTTTGTATCAGGAATACTTGAAGGTGTTCTATATCATTGAATGCTCACATTTTCCCCTCAAGTATTATATTCCATTTTGCTAGGTAGATGATTCTTGGTTTTATTTCTAGTTTTGTTGTTTTTTTTTTTTTTTTTGTCTTCCAGAAGAATATCATATTCTAAGCCCTCTGATCCGTTACTCTGGAAACTGCTGAATCTTGTACTGTCCTGATGATGGTTCCATTATATTTGAATTGTTTCTTTTTGACTGCCTGCAATATTTTCTCCTTGAATTGGAAACTCTAGAATTTGACTTTAATATTCTTGGGAGTTTGCATTTGGGAATCTTTTTCAGAAGGGGATCAGTGGATTCTTTCAATTCCTGTTTTACACTCTGATTCTAGACTATCAGGACAGTTTTCCTTTATAATTTCACGAAATAGGATGTCCAGTCTCTTTTTTTTTTTGACCATTACTTTCAGGTAGCCTCTTGAATTTATTTTATAGGTCAGTTGTTTTTCCAATGATATTGATTTTGTTTGATTGTTTCTTGATGTCTCATAAAGTCATTAACTTTTTTTTTTAGGTTTTCACAAGGCAAATGGGGTTAAGTGGCTTGCACAGCTAGGTAATTATTAAGTGTCTGAGACCGGATTTGAACCCAGGTACTCCTGACTCCAAGGCCAGTGCTTTATCCACTATGCCACCTAGCCGCCCTAAGTCATTAACTTCTAATTGCCCAACTCTAATTTTTTTTTTTTTAGTTTTTGCAAGGCAATGGGGTTAAGTGGCTTGCCCAAGGCCACACAGCTAGGTAATTAATTGTTAAGTGTCTAAAGCTGGATTTGAATTCAGGTACTCCTGACTCCAGGGTTAGTGCTCTATCCACTGCACCACCTAGCCGCCCCCCCAACTCTAATTTTTAAGGAATTATTTTCTTGTTTGAGTACTTGTATCTCCTTTTCCATTGGCCAGTTCTATTTTTTTAAAGTGTTCTTCTCTTCAGTAAATTTTGTTTATTTTTTTCCCATTTGATCAATTCTGCTTTTCAAGGAAGTCTTCTCTTCATTGGATTTTTGTACTCCTTTTACTGTTTGATATGTTCTGTTTTTTACAGTGTTGTTTTCTTTAGTATTTTTTGTACCTCCTTTATCAAGCTAGTGACCTTTTTCATGATTTTCTTGCATCATTCTCATTTATTTTCCCAGTTTTTCCTCTGCCTTTCTTACTTGAATTTTAAAATCCTTTTTGAACTTTTCCATGCCATGAATCATATTTTTTTTCTTTGAGGCTTTGGATGTTGCAGTTTTGACTTTGTTGTTGTCTTCTGAGTTTGTGTTTTGATCTTGCCTATTACCATAATAACTTTCTATAGTTGGGATCTTTTTCGGCTGTTTGCTCATTTTCCATCTTATTTCTCTACTTTTAACTCTCAAATGGGTCTCTGCTTCTGGAGTGGAGGAGGCACAGTCCCAAATTTCAGGTTTTTTGTGCAACTATTTTCAAAGATAATTCTGGGCACCTCAAAGATTTTGTTTCTTCTATGGTGGTTTGATCGAGGAAGTGGTATATTTACTATTCTTCTAGTCTGTGCTCTGGTCTATGAGTGAGCACAAGCTCTCTCTTCTGCCCTGAAACTGTGATCAGGGTCCCAGCTCCCTTATAGCTGGAATCTCTGCTGTGCTAGTGCTCCTCCTTGGCCTGGGACTGAGACTCAGGACTGCAATTCATATTCAAATATGGGCAATGCAACAGAGTCCTATCCCCAGTGCCAGTAAAAGAATCTCTGTAATCTCCTTTTTAAACTTTTTTTTTTAGGTTTTTGCCAGGCAAATGGGGTTAAATGGCTTGCCAAAGGCCACACAGCTAGGTCATTATTAAGTGTCTGAGGCCTGAGGCCCGATTGGAACTCAGGTACTCCTGACTCCAGGGCAGGTGCTCTATCCATTGAACCACCTAGCCGCTTCCCTTAAGTTTTTTAAATGTATTTATTTTAAAATAAGTTTTTAATTATCTTTTTTACATCATAATTTCCCACAATATCCACCCAATTCTTCCCAAAGAGGCAGTCCATACAAAAATATTCTTTTCAATAGTCTAAAAGAAAAAAAAGAAAATGAAAAAAATCAACATAATTACTTTCAAACTAAAGTCTTAAAATACATGCCATGTGCAACATTTATTTACATCTGGAGAGATTTTTCTTGTTTTTCATTCAAAGGCATGTTCTTTTTAATATTTCAACATTTACTCTTGAAGTGTGCGTGTGATCGTTCTTTCTGCTTACATTGTTGTAACCTTTTTGAAAAAAATTATTTATTTAAGGCAATGTGCAAGTGACTTGCCCAAGGACACACAGCTAGATAATCATTAAGTGTTTGAGGTCTGATTTGAACTCAGGTCTTCCTGACTCCAGGCTCTATCCACTGCCACCTAGCTAGCTGCCTGCATTGTAACCTTTGAGTATTTGGGGGACTCTTTTTACTTCACTCTGCATCAGTTCACATAAGTCCTTCCATCCTTCTCCATACTCATCACTTTCATCCTTTCTTACAGCACAGTAATCTTCCCCTACATTCATATACTACAATGTGTATAGCCATTCCCCAATCAGTGGGAATTTACTTTGTTTCCAGTTCTTTGCAATCACAAAAGGTGCTACAGGGTTTTTTCCCCTGGCTATTTTCTCATTCAGAAATCAACCCCTAGGGGCGGCTAGGTGGCAGTGGATAAAGCACCGGCCCTGGAGTCAGGAGTACCTGGGTTCAAATCCGGTCTCAGACACTTAATAATTACCTAGCTGTGTGGCCACTCAACTAGGAAAATTTAGGTCTAGTCAAAATCGTAAGAAATTCTAGTTTAGGTGAATTAGTGGATTCTAACTCACTGTGTTTTAGCCAGACAGGTCTGGGTGGAAGTGGCTTCCCATTTTTGTTTAGATTAACCTAAATGAGGGGTATGGGTATAGATAAGACTAAATGAGCATAGCCATGTGCTCCAGACCTTCATTAGAATAAAGCCACCTCTCCTTATAATATTCATTCTCTCATTACTTATCAATCAGAGTTGATTTCCACCCTCATGTATGCCCCCTTTTCAAAAAACTTTATAAGTATTGACGTTTCCACAGGTTAGGTCTCTTTGGTAACCAAGGGGAATGAATGAGTTCATTTTATTGACTGCTTGCTAGCAGTAATTAATAAATTGTTTTTAATTTGCCCAGAAACTCTGACTCTCAAAAATTTTCAGTCTCCACAGCTACTATGTAGATTTTGGTGTATATGAGGACTTTATTTTTATGAATGCCCTCTGTTAGGTCTTGGTCTCATAAAGGAATTTCTGAGTCAAAATATATGAAGATTTTAGTCACTTTATATAATTCTAATTGCTTTTAAAATGACTGTACTGATTCACAGTTCTTGCAACAATTTTATAGTTTGCCTCTATTCTACAACCATTGTCATTTTTTAAAATCTTGGCTTGTTTTCATGGAACGAGGTAAAAGTTCAGGTTTGTTTTGATTTATGTTGGTGGTTTGAGTCCCAGAGACTCTTCATGGTTTTGGGATGACATCTCATTGTCTGGTATAGCCTCAACTTTTGTTATTATTGATGTTTAAGTTTCTTTTGAAGCCTGTCTCAATGTCTCTTCTATTTTCCCAAGGGTTTCCAAATAGACATTGATTACATCAGCAAAGACACATTTTGAACTCTTTCTGCCTTTCCTTTTTTTCCTCATCTAATAGCATCCTTGTTTTTTCCCACATTCATTAAGAAAGATCCTAGTGTCTCCTCATCTTGAGTGCTTTTGGTTTTAGATGCTTCTTATGGCTCAAAAAAAGTGCCTCTGCCTAGTCTTTGTATGACTTTTGTTATAAAAGAGGTTGTACTTTGTCAAAGACTTTTTCTGCATCTATTCAAAAGGTCATATGATTTGGAATGATTTGTTTTTAATATGATTAACTAGGTTGATTGCTTTCCTAATGTTGAATCATCTTCTGATCCCTGGCGTTAATCCTCCTTGGACAACATTGTGAGATGATTATCTAGAATGGATATAGCTCCTCTCAACAGTTCAGAGATCATGGACAGTCCTGAAAGACCTGTTATGGACAGTGTCTTCCACATCCAAAGGAAAAAACAAAACAAAGCCATAGAATCTGAATGCATACTATGGTCACTTTTTTAAAACTTCTCTTATGTTTTCTTTCCTATCTCATGGTTTTCTTTCTTTCCCCTTAGATCTAATTCCTTACACAAAATGATGAAAATATAAATATGTTAAATACAAATGGACATGTATAACTTTTGTCTGACTGTTTGCTGCTATGGGGAAGGGGGAGGGAAGGGAAAGTTAGAAAAATGTGGAACTCATTAATTTGCAAATGAATGAATGTTGAAAAACTACTATAGAATATAATTAGAAAAATAAACTAAAATTTCAATTAAAAAATCCTTCTTGGGTATTATATGCAATTTCTTAGATGCATTACTGTACATTGTCAAGATTTAATTTAAAATATTTGAATTATTATCATTAATGATATGGGGTTATAATTTTCCTGTGTTTTATCCTTCTCTGGTTTAGGTATTAGGAATATACTTATTTCATAAAATATGTCTGGTAGAATGTTCTTCTCAGTTTTTGAGAATGATTTGTAAATTGTGAACTAATTGTATTTTGAGGTTTTTTTAAGTTTGATAGAATTCTCTTGTGAATCCATCAGGAGCAGGAGTTTTTCACTATTCATTCCTTTACACTTTACAGCTAGATCTATTTTCCTTTTCTGAGATCAGATTATTTATGATACCTATTTGGGCTGCTGTTAGATAGGTATATTATATTTTTGAAGATGTTCTATTTCTTTTTTACTTCTGGATTTTGTTAGTATGTTACTAATTCTGATTATTCTTTTTCTTTTGACATTCTTCTGATTTTACCTTGTCATTTGCTGTTGTTGATTTTATTTTTTTGTGCTCTTATTAATCAGATTGACAAAGCACCAATTTTTGTTCTATCATTTCTAAAGAGTTTTTTTGTTTCCAGTTTATCTATTTCTCCTCTAATTTTTAATATCTTCTCCTTTATGATATTTTAGGTGTATGTATTTATTTTCTATTTTTTCCAATGATGTTCAGTCATTAATCATCTCCTTTTCTATTTTGTTAATATATGTGCACATCTGTACACAGGTATGCATGTTTATGTATGAATAGGATATGATTTTTCCCCTAAGGATTGCTCTATCCATATCCAGAAATATCAATATATTATTGCATCATTGTTACTTTCACATAATTGTTGTTTCTGCAACATATTCTTTGACACACTCCTTATTTAGAAATTCATTTGAGACAGTCTCTTGTTTCGGGTCCTTAAAGTGATTATTAGTTTTATTGTTATGGTCTGGAAAGACTCTTTTTCCTATTTCTGCCTTTTCATATTATCTGAGTTATATACATAACACAATTTTGTAAAACTCCCATGTCATGCAAAGATATAGGGTTAGGTTGTTTCAGCAGTTCCAATCAGAAAACACCTTATGTCTTTTTGTGCTAATTTCTCCATCAATTTGTTCATATCTATATTTTCCTTTGTGTTTATCTTTCTTTATTGAGAACCTTGAAATCTGGGGACAATGTTCTGTTATTGTCTGTGTCTTCTTGAGATTCAGATCGTGTTTTCTTTATGAATTTAGATGCCAAGATATTTAGAGCACAGAAATTTATTATTAACATTAGTTTGTTTTCTACAGTTCCTTTCAGCCTCATGTAAGTTTCTCCTATTAAGAAAACACTTTTAATGTTTTGGTGATTTGCTTTTGTTTTGTCATAGAACGGAATTGTAACTATTGTTTTTTGGGTTTCATTTGTAGTTCATTAAAATGTTTGAAGGTTTCTCATTTTTATTCTATGTCTTTTTTAAATGTTTCTTTTAAGCAACAGACTGTAAGGCTTGGTTTTCTTATCCAATCTATTTCTCTTATTTTCATTTTTTAATCCCTTCACCTTTGAAAAGTATGAGTTCATGATGCTGAGTGAGATGAGCAGAACCAGAAAAACACTGTACACCCTAACAGCAACATGAGGGTGATGATCATCCTTGATGGACTCGCTCATTCCATCAGTGCAACAGTCAGGGCCAATTTTGGGCTATCTGCGATGGAGAATACCATCTGTATCCAGAGAAAGAACCCTGGAGTTTGAACAAAGTTCAAGGACTATTCCCTTTAATTTAGAAAAAAAAGGCTGCTATCTTATTGTCTGATCTTGCTATCTCTTATACTTTATGTTTCTTCCTTAAGGATATGATTTCTCTCTCATCACATTCAATTTGGATCAATGTACAACATGGAAACAATGGAAAGACTGGCAGATTGCCTTCTGTGGGGGTGGGGGGGAAGTAAAATTAGGGGGAAAATTGTAAAACTCAAGATAAATGAAATCTTTATAATTCGAAAAAAATAAAATTATGAGCTCAGTGAATATGTTCCTCCATTTGTTTCTAATATTGTGGGGTTTTCCCCGAAATTAAGATTCTTTTCCCTCTTACTATATAAACACAGAACCCCATCTCTTCCAGTTATTTCAGTTGTCTTGTTTAAAACCATTCTATTCTCACCAGATTTCTTTCTTTCACCCTTGCCTCCACACTCTGCACTGCTTTCCCTTTCTCTATTTTTGGAGGTTTGCTCATTCATTCCCTTTTCTGTCTTCTTTTTATTCAGTTCTCAAATTCTTCCCTTCTTTTCTTCTTCCCTCTTAAGGAGTAAAGGAGAATCCTTCCCCATCAACATTTTTGTTTTGAAAATTTTATTTTCTGCAGATTTTCTAAAGAGAATTTTGTTCCCTCCTTTTCTTCATTGCTTATCTTTACTTTCCATTGATTATAGCCTTTCATTCTTTGATTCACAGCCCTTAATACTCCTTTTGCCATTTTTTATTCACTTTATTCCTCATAAAATTAAAGCTTCAGAATATTCAAGTTTGGATTGCTTCTTGTCACAGTCCTTATATGCAATGGGAAATGTTTTTAATCAAGCTTGAAAGACTAGTTACTATTCAGATTTACTTGGTAAATTCAAGAATTGGGCCACATATTTAGGCTAAAATCCTTGACTGCCATGATGGATGGCATGTTAGTCCCTTCTTCTAAGGTTTTGTCACCACAACTGGTTAACATAGGTTCTTATACAAACTGTTCTGCTTCTCTCTCTCTCTCTTTTTTTAGGGTTTTGCAAGGCAAATGGGGTTAAGTGACTTGCCCAAGGCCACACAGCTAGGTAATTATTAAGTGTCTGAGACCGGATTTGAAACCAGGTACTCCTGACTCCAGGGCCAGTGCTTTATCCAATGCACCACCTAGCCACCCCTCTGCTTCTCTCTTAACGTCTCTCTAGCTCTGCCTATTGGTCCCTGTCTCTCTAATTCCCTTTGCCTCTGCCTCTGTCTCTGTGTCTTTGTCTCTCTGTCTGTGTGTCTTTGTCTCTATCTCTGTGTGTCTCTTTCAATCTCTGTATGTCTCTGTCTTTGTCTCTGTCTCTTTCTCTGTTTCTCAGTCTTTGTCTTGTTCTCTATGTCTCTGATATCTCTCTCTGTCTCTGTCTCTATTCTCTCTCTCTCTCTCTCTCTCTCTCTCTCTCTCTCTCTCTCTCCATATGCATTTATATGTGTGCATATCTCCTGCTGTTTTATAACTCCTAGGGATTTTAGTCAGGGTCCACTTGGCCATTCAGAGCGAAGTTGGGAAGAAGCCCACTGTTCCTGACTAATAAGGAGCTAACATGAGGGCTAGCAGGATTCTGGTTCCCTTGGAAACAGACCAGTCACTCTGGCAACCCATGATTGGAAGCAGCTGATTTCCCCTTCCTGGACACTGTATTGTTCCTTACCAGGGATTCCTAAATCTGAAGAGCAGGACCCCTTCCTGGTGCCCAAGTTGGGAACCTCTCCTCCTGCAGAGACTTTGCCAGCATCCTGCTCCCTCCCATCCCCCCATTCAGGACAAAAAAAAAAGAGAGAATTCAGGCAAGATAGAATCATGGTGAACTGAAAGGAGAGGAACTTAATAATCCTTGATGCCCTATCTTAGTGCTCCTCCCCAATCAGCCTCCACAGTCCCAGTGAGGATGGAGGAAGTGGACTGAGGATTCCTGCCTGGGGTACGTGATAGGATCCCCTCCTGCTACAGAGACTTTGCTACATGCCCCCCCCCTCCCAAACATGTTCGATACATATTCTACCAGTTATGTTAGAAGAATGGGAGTAGGGATGAAGGGTCCTCAAAATATGCTGTACTCTGTCTGAAGACTGTCCTCAGTTAGGGACCGAAAATTTGAAAAGATTCTCTAAGTTACTCTCAACATGGCCCGCTCACATTGAAATAAATGGTTGATGCTGATTCAGCCCAGACAAGGAAAGCCAAGGGAGGAAGTGGGCAGGGAGTCATGCTTGCTGACTCCAAATCCAAAACCTGAGGCCTTTCCATTACATCACAGTGAAATTTATAGGTCATGGTAGAGAGACTTGGGATGAGGGAGTGGGCACTTCTGTGTCCTTAAAATTCCCCTTCACAAACAGACTACATCAAAGATCAGTCTTGTAGACAAGTCTCATGATTTCCTAGGTTAGGATCCCTCCAATGTCATAGCTCTTCATTTCACAGGAAACTAATAAATCATCGATTGCCACTCCCTCTAAGCAGTCTATGAAAATGAACCCAGCAGATCTGAGACTCTATTGGGTGCCTTCTTGTGCAAGGGGAGTCCATTTCCCCTTCCCATATCAGATCCTGATTCAGCCCAATGGCATGCATGTCTATAATGGCTTTTCAATGATGGAACTCAGCCACAACAAACCTGGAAAGCCTGTGAGTAATATGCACTGGATTGTTGTGGGGGAGGGGGAGAGTTCAGTGTCATTTCATCCATTGTATTACTATTCCCAGAGGTCAAAACAGTGCTTGGGATATGATAGAAAACTGTTAGCATTCATTTGTTTAAAATTTTGAGTTCCAAATTCTCTCCCTCCTAGAGAAGGCAAGCAACTTAATAACAATTATGCATGTGAAGTCATGCAAAATTTATATCCAAATTAGCCATATTGCAAAAGAAAACACAGAGGAAAAAATAAAGTTAAAAAGTATGCTTGAGCGTTCATCTGTTCTTTCTCTGCAGGTGGATAGCATTTTTCATCCTAAATTTTTTAGAACTGCCACAACTCATTGTATGGTAGATCCTCGTTACAATGTTGCTCTCACAAGTGTTCTGGTTGTGCTCCCTCAACATCAGTTCTTAAAAGTCTTCAGACTTTTCTGAAATCATCCCCTTAAGCCTTTTTAAAAGCAAATTAATGGGGCAGCTGGGTGGTGTAGTAGATAGGGCACCTGCCCTGGAGTCAGGAGGAGTTCAAATCTGGCCTCAGACACTTCATAATTGCCTAGCTGTGTGGTATTGGGCAAGTCACTTAACCCCAGTGCCTTAAATTCTAAAAATCAATTAATTAATTAAAAGTAAATTAATGGTCCATCACAACTAAAGATTAAATTGATTCTGTATCATTTATTGATTGATTCTATTTAAAATTTGCTGATTTCATTCTCTACCTGCTTTTGTCATGTAATGGTTTGTTATGGCTCTATCAGATTCAGCTAGTTTGTAATGTTAAGTTCAGAAATTTGGCTCCTGCCTCAAGAAATCTGACTTACCTTGGGGGATGTGTGTTAACAAAGGACTTGTTATCTTTACACAACCAAGCTTTCCTTGAAGGATGTCTAGTTTGCTGTCAAAAAGATCTGTTCTATTATCTATAAACTTTGCAGCCATACTGAATAATGAGCACTTTTTATTCTCATGAGAAAAGTGAGGAGGTCATTGCTAGCTCCCATTACCAGACTTCCAATCAATCATGTTGTTCCCTGAACCTCACCCCTGTAACCAATCATCTTGCTCTCAATTTCATGATGTTATCTACCCTGTTTTGTTCTTTGTTCTGTACTCTCCCAAATCTATAAAAGGTTGAACTGTCCTTTTGCTCAAAGTCTTTGGCATATATGAAGGCTACCCACTGACCCATTTATTGACAAACAGCATGCCCCTATTAATGTAATCTTGCTCAGAGATATGTCTGTTTTACCCTTTTTTTTACATTTTTATTTTGACACATCTAAATATCACAACTTGTTCAGCCATTCCCAATGAGTATACATTGAATTTCCAATTCTTTGCCACCACAAAAAGATCAGCTATAAATATCTTTGTACAAATAGATGCTTTTCCCTTTTCTTTGATGTCTTTGGGATACAGATCTAATAGTGGTGTTTCTGGGTCAAAGAACAGTTTTGCAGCTCTTTGGATATAGTCTCAAGTTGTTCTCCAGAAGGTTAGATCAGTTCTCATGTCTACCAACAGCGCATCAGCAACCCAATTTTTCTACTTCCCTCTAGGATTCATCATTTTCTTTTAGTCAATCTGATAGGTGTGAGATGATACATCAGAGTTCTTTGAATTATCATTTCTCTAGTCAGTATTGCTTTAGAGTATTTTTCATGTGACTATTGATAGCTTTGATTTCTTCTAAAAACTGCCTGTTTAAGATCTTTTGATTTTTTATCATTTGGGGAATGGCTCTTATTTTTATAAATTTGTCTCATTTCTCTCTCTCTATCTGAGAAATGAACCCTTTACCAGAAAAGCTTGCTGTGAAAATTTTTCCATTTCCTGTTTTCCTTCTAATTTTGGCAAAATTAGTTTTGTTTGGGTAAAAGTCTTTTAATTTCATGTAATCAAAATGATCCATTTTACTTCCTATGATCCTCTCTGTCTCTTGTTCGAGCATTAACTCTTCCTGATTCATAGATCAGACAGATACATTGTCCCATGCTCTGCAAACTGATGATATCATCTTTTATGCCTAAATTATTTATCCATTTTTGGCCTAATCTTAATATTGGTCTATGCCTCATTTCTGCCAAACTGCTTTCCAGCTTTTCCAAACATTTTTGTTAAATGTTGAATTCTTATCCCTCAAAGCTTGGATCCTGTGCTCATTTACTACTGTGTATTCTATACCTACTCTATTCCACTGTGTAAACCTTCAAAATTGGGATTAAAATAAAATGACAGAAAATATAGATTAGAAATGAAATTTTATCTCTAGGATTTACCATAAAATCTATAGGTAGAAACCATCTATCCAAGGTGGCTACCCCAAACCAAGAGAAGGGCGTATTTATCCATAAACATAGCACAAGGGAAGTCATTTATCTCCTTGGAAGCCTGTTTATGAGGTTGCACAATATTAAATAGCATAGCTCATCATAGACTATCATCCTTAGATAATACTATCTGATGAATTGTGGGTAGGACAAATTTTCTGACTTTCCTAATCATTTGTCTTCCTGAATTTGTAATTAACATAGGGAGGGATAACATTCCATTTCTTACAACAGAAAGACATTTTTTTAACCCAGAATATAGTTTGAAATTCTTAATAAACTTTCTCAACTGATATACCACTCTATTTCTTAGCCAATATGAGTTTTCATGATAACTACTTTGTAATATAGTTTGAAATTTGGTACATCTAGGCTACCTTCCTTCTCATTTTTTATCATTGATTTCTTTAATATTCTTGACCTTAGGGGCAGCTTGGTGGCACAGTAAATAGAGCGTCAGGTCTGGAGTCAGGAGGACCTAAGTTCAAATTCAGCCCTCAGACACTTAATAATTACCTACCTGTGTGACCTTGGGCAAATCACTTAACCCCATTGCCTTGAAAAAAATAAAAAAAATATTCTTGACCTTTTGTTCTTCCAGATGAATTTTGTTACTTTTTTCTAGCTCTATCAAATATTTCTTTGGCGGGTTGATTGCTATGGAACTGAATAAGTAAATTCATTTAGGTTATGTCATTTGTATTTTATTGACTCAACCTATCCATGAGCAATTAATATTTCTCCATTTCTTTAGATCTAACTCCTGTTGTGTGAAAAGTGTTTTGTAATTGTTTTCATATAGTTCCTGGGTTTATCTGCAACTGTGGATATAATCATGTGATTTTTGTTCCTTCTGTTATTGATATGATCAGTCATGTTAATAGTTTTCCATATTGAACCAACCCTGCAATTCTGGTATAAATCCCACCAGATTATATTACTATATTTCTGTCATCTCCTTGATAGTATTTTACTTAAAAATTTTACATCTAATCCTGCATTTCTAGTATATAGGGTGTGATATTTATGATATATTGCTATAATCTCCTTGAAAGTATTTTATTTAAAAATTTTGCATCGATATTCAATAAGGAAATTCATCTGTGCTTTTCTTTCTCCATGGTTTAAGTATTAAAAACATTTGTGTCATAAAAGGAATTTGATGGGACTCCTTCTTGGATTATTTATATAGTACTGGAATTCATTGTTCCTTAAATGTTTGGTAGAATTCACTTGTAAACCATCTGGACCTGGGAATTTTTTTAAGGAGCTCATTTATAGCTTATTCTATTTCTTTTACTAAGACAAGATTATTTAAGTATTCGATTTCCTCTTCTATAGAACAGGATACTTTATATTTTTATAAGTATGCATCCATTTCACTTAAACCATCAATTTTACTGAAATGATTGGGCAAAATAACTGCTAATAATTGCTTAAATTTCTTCTTCATTAGTGGTTCATTCACCCTTTTCATTTCTGCTACTAGTAATTTAGTTTTCTTTCTTTCTTTTTTAATCAAATTAATCAGTGGTTTATCTACTCTATTGTGGGTCCCCCCCATAAAACCAACTCATAGTTTCATTTATTAGTTCAATGTTTGGAGTTTTTTACACTCAATTATCATAATTTCTCCTTTGATTTTGAGAAAATTTTAATTTGTTCTATTTTCTAGTTTTTTAAATTTGAATGTCCAGTTCATTGATCTGCTCTTTAATTGATGTATGCATTTAGAGATAGAAATTTCCCCCTAAGTGCTGCTCTGACTGCAACCCCACAAATTTTGAAATCTTGTCTCATTGCTGTAATTCTCTTTAATGAAATTATTGATTATTTCTAGATTTGCTCTTTGACTTACTTATTCTTTAGGATTAGATTATTTGGTTTTTAGGCAATTTTTAATCCATAGCTCATTACTGAATGTAATTTTTATTGCATTATAGTCTGAAAAGAGTGCACTTAATATTTCTGTTTTCCTGTATTTGATTTTGAGATTTTTATGCCCTGATGCATGGTTTAATTTTTGTGATGGTGCCATGTACTAGTGATAGCTTTGCTACTTATCTTTTTTACTAGGTCTATTTTTTTCTTTTCCTTTTTCTAAAATCATGATTGCTTACCCCTACCTTGTTTACCTTCAGTTGAAGCATGGTTGATTCTGCTACAGGCCCTTATTTTAACTCTGTATGAAAGTATGTTTCTGTCTGAAGTGTGTTTCTTTTCAAAATCATATCCTTGGACTCTGGTTTCTAATCCATTCTGCTATCCAACTCCATTTCAGGGGTGAGTTCAGCCCATTCATATTTATACTAATTGTGCATTTCTCTCCATTCTATTTTCTTCTCTTTATCCCTCTTTCTTTCTAACCTGACCCTTCTCTTCAGTCTGTTTTGCTTAGGATCATTGCCTTTTTTATCTGCCCTCCCATTTTTTAATCAACCCTCCCTTCCTCCCCTACTTCCTCATTTGTTGTAGATTTTCTATGACCAATTGAATATATATGTCTGTATATGTGTGCATGTATGCATGCAGGTATATATATATATATATATATATATATATGCATATATATATATATATATATATATAAAATCTCCTTTTTTGAACCAATTTAAATGTGAAGGAGGTTCAAGTATCCCCAGCATTTTCCCCTCCCCTGTAAAAAGTCTTCCTTGTACAACTCTTTTATGTGAGTTAATTTTCCCCATTCTTCCTTTCCTTTTCCCCTTCTTCCAGGACATCCTGATTTTTTGCCTATCCTTTTTTTTTACATCAACCCAACGTGACTGAGTTATTCCCATGCCTTCTAAGTAGAATCCTTCTAACTGCCCTATTATTAATGATAAAGTTCTTACAAGTTACATTTATCATCTTTACATATAGAAAGATAGAAATTAACCTTATGAGTCCCTTAAGATTTCTCTTTCAAGTTTGCCTTTTATCTTGAGCTTTGTGTTTGGATGTCAAATTTTCCATTCAGTTCTGGTCTTTTCATCAGAAATACTGGCAAGTCCTTTATTTCATTAAATATCAATTTTTCCCTGAAGGAGTATACTCAGTTTTGGGGGGTAAATGATTCTTGGTTATAATTCTAGCTCTTTTGCCTTCTGAAATATCATGTTCCAAATCTTTTACTCCTTTAATTTGGAAGCTGCTAAATCTTGTGTGATCCTGACTGTGATACCACAGTATTTGAGTTGTTTCTATCTAGTTGCTTGAAATATTTTCTTTTTGACTTGGGAGCTCTGGATTTTGGCTATGATATTTCTAAGAGTTTTCATTTGGGACTTTCAGGAGATGATCTGTAGATTCTTTCAATTTCTATTTCATCCTCTGTTTCTAAGATATCAGAGCAATTTTCCTTGATCATTTCTTGCAATATGATATTTAAGTTCTTTTTCTGATGTTGGCTTCCAGATAGTCCAATAATTCTTAAGTGATCTCTCTTTGAGTTATTTTCCAAGTTATTTGTTTTTCTAATATAGTTCACATTTTCATTTATTTTTTTCATTCCTTTGACTTTGTTTAATTGTTTCTTCATGTCTTAAGCAGTCATTAGGTTCTACTTTTCCAATTCTAACTTTTATTTTAGGTTTTTACAAGGCAAAGGGGGTTAAGTGGCTTGCCCAAGGCCACACAGCTAGGTAATTATTAAGTGTCTGAGACCGGATTTGAACCCAGGTACTCCTGACTCCAAGGCCAGTGCTTTATCTACTACGCCACCTAGCCGCCCCCCCAATTCTAACTTTTAAGGAATTATTTTCTTCAGTGAGTTTTTGTACCTTTTTTCCATTTTGCCAAATCTGATTTTTAAGGAGTTGGGTTTTTTCAGTAATTTTTATGCCTTTTTTACCAAGTTGTTCATTGTCTTTTCATATTTTCTTCTTTTGTTCTCATTTCTTTTTTTTTCCCTACCACTATTATTTGATTTTGGAAATAATTTTTTTAACTCTCCCAGAAATTCTTTATAGACTTGAATCTAATTCACAGGAGCTTTTCCTTTAAAGCTTTGCTTATAGCTCTTTTCGTTTTGTGGTCTTCTTTTAAGTCTGTGTATCTTTATCTGTGGACATAGTAGTTTTTTAATTGTCAGATTCTTTTTTATTGCTGTTTGCTTATTTTTTAATCTATTTCTTGATGTTGAAATTTATGTTAAAGTTGGACTCCAGTCCTGGTATGGGGAGAGGGCATTGTTTCAAGGGTGAGGCTTTTTTGTACTGCTGTTTTCAGAGCAAGCTCTTGCAATTTGGAAGTTGTCATTGCTTCCAAGATGCTGTGATCTGAGGAGAGGTCTAGTTACTGTTCTCTTGATCTGCACTCTGGTCCTTATCCAGGAAGGGCCTCCAGAACTGACATTGCCCCTCAGAGATTTCACTTCCTCTTTATCAAAAGTGAAATATGACCCAGAAATTTGGCAATGGTTGTCAAACCATAGCTGGTCTGCATTCAGTTGTTTTTTAAGCATCCTAGAGAGTAACTACATGCATTTAAGGTGTGGCTTAAAATGGCAATAAGGGTCCCCTAAAATCTCTTTCTGAACAGTTGCCAGGCTCCCTTACCATCTCTGGCTTTAGAACTCTGAAAGTTGCTGCTGCTTCAGTCTCTATCACCTAGTACCAACGCTGACATTTCATCCATGTGGGTTCCAGGACAACCTATACTTCTATGTCTCTCTTTCCAACCTCTTCAGTTGTCTTGGGTTGGCAGAATATCTCACTACAATCTTTTGTTGACTCTTCCACTTCAGAACACAATTTGACATATTTTGAAGTTGTTCAGAGGGGAATGTAGGAAAAGCATGACCAAGTGCTTTCTCTACTCTGCCATTTTGGCTTTGCCCCCAGAAGTATATAGATCATATTAATTCATAAAATCATCTTTGAGATATTGATGTAGGTGCATAGTCTGAGGACTACCCACAGTGGATCCTTGTATTGTTTCAGTAACTTACACTTTTGGAAGGCAAGAAGATCTTACTTCCTCTTTGTACAAAAGTGAAGTGACTAAAGGGGCAAAGTACGCTATATACATTCATATGGGTTCACACCATAGGTCAATTTTGCTCAACTTTTCCCTCTATTATAAGAGGTAGTTTATTAAGAGGGCAATAGCAGAAAACGAAAAATAGAAATTTAGCTTCTCTATTTATCTATGCCTGAGCATGCATATTTCTTGGCTTATGTATGTTCATATTCTATTATTTTGTAGCACACAATGACTTATATCTCTGCTCAGTTTTCTATCCAGAGCTAGTGAAGATAGTCAGATCAAGTAAGTATTTGGGGAGTTTTGTTTTGTTTTGGGGATAGAGGTGACATGGATGTCTTTGTAGAGGTACAACACCTTAGTAAAGAAAATAATATTATAGCCAAATTCCAGAGTTCCAAAGTCAAGGAAAAATTACTGCAAGTAGCAAGAAAGAATTCAAGTACCAAAAGGCCACAGTCAGACTCAAACAAGATTTAGCAGCCACCAATCTAAAGAAACAGAGGGCTTGGAATATAATGTTCTAACAGGCAAAAGATAAAGGCTAAGAACAAACAACAAAAACCTATCTGGAAAAACTATAGAGGAAAAAATTGATCTTAAATGAAATAGAGAACTTCCAAACCTTCCTGATGAAAAGACTACAGCTGAGCAGAAAATGTGTTGTACAAAGGAGCCAAGAGAAGCACAAATGATAATTGTGAATAAGAAATCAGAAGATATTAAACTGTACCCCCTACATCCACATTACAATGGTTCCATGTAACCCCTCAGAACTTTATCATCACCAGGGTCTTAGAGGGAGTCTAATTAAACAAAAATCCTTATTCTAATTTTATTATGTTTGGATGGTGAACCTTTCCTTAGATTAGGGGCAGGAAATCTCTGTATTGACCTGATTTGTTGAGGCAACTGCTGGTAGGACTCAAAATTCAATACATCTAGTCCTTTTTTAGGGATGAAATAATTAAATCTTTGATCAAATATAGCCCACAAATGATGTTATAACTATCTACATGACCCTTAGCAGAAAAATGGTTCCCCACCCTTGCCTTAGACAAACTCAGACCTAAGAAAGACCTTAGCTTAAAAACACTAAGGTCTCCTACTTCATCCAGGATCATCTCCAGTCTTCCTGATCCATATCTGACCACTGGACCCAGATAGCTCCAGAGGAGGAAAGGAGACTAGTAGCTTTGTATCACACCCCCTCATTCAAAAACAATTCATATGCATATCATTACATTATCTTCCTAATGTTATGGTCCTCTTCAAGAATGAAGGAAAAATAATAGCAATAATAACAATAATGTATTTTTGCACCACAAACTTTGTGTGTATTTGTGTGTGTTGGAGGAAAGGGAAGGAGGAGGGATTCTACCTTCTGATTCATGGAATGCCTCGATAATGAGGTAGTAATTATCTTGTGTATTCCAATTATGTGTGATAATCAGTAAACATTTATTAAGATCCCCCTATATGCTAAGCACAGTGCTCAGTACTGGGGATAGAAAGAAAGACAAAGAACCCCCAACAAATTTCTAGACAGGATATAAACAAGAGAGAGGAGGCAAGAGAATTAAGTAGGATTGGGAAAGGTTTCCTGGCTGTATAGATGAAGAGGGAGAATAGGCCAGACAGAGTTGGGGGATGGATTATCTCATATGTGTGAGAAGATTGAGAAGGTTGGAGAGACTGAGGTGAGAAAGGGCTTTGAATGTCAAGTAGATAATTTTGTATTTGCTCCTAGAGGTGTTAGGGAGCCACTGGAGTTTATTGAATAGCAGACTGACACGATCATACCTATGTTTTAGGAAAAGCACTTTAGTGGCTGAATGGAGGATGGACTGTAGAGAAAAGAGACTTGAGACAGACAGGACCACCAGCAGCTATTGCAATAGCCCAGGAGATGAGGACCTGTACTAGGTGGGCAGCAGTATCAAAAGGATGGATTCCAGAAATGCTATAGCGGTGACATCATCAGGCTTGATAAGAGTTTGGATATGGGGTAGGGGGGTTGTGAGAGGGAGTGAAGAGTCCAGGATGACTCTTAGTTGGGAACCTGAGGGATTCAGAGTATGGTACTTCTCTGCACAGTAATAGGGATAATTGGAAAAGGGAATGAGAGAAAGATAATGAGTTCCATTTTGGACATGTTGAGTTTAAGATGCTTACAGGAGAGGGGTAGAGTCAAAATGGTGGAGTAAACACAGGAAATCCCAGCAGCTCTCACCCAGACCACTCCAAATGCCTTTAAATAATGTCTGTAACCAAATTCTAGATTGCTGGAACCCACAGAAAGACTGAGTGAAACAATTTTCTGACCCAAGACAATTTGGAAGATCCACAGGAAAGGTTTGTTACATTAGTGTTGGAAAGGGCCACAGTGCAGCCGGGGACCCACCAAAACTCCAGTCACCCAGCCTGGGTCCCTGAGGGTGCCTGGATCCCTGGCAGCAAGGGCAATTTTCAGACCTCTCAGCCCAGGGATTGTCAAGGACAACTTGGAAGATCAGTGAGAAAACTCTGCCACACCAGAGTGAGCATGGAGCCCAGTACAGCATAGGCCTCAATGCAACCCTGGTCCCAGGAACCAGAAGTAGGTCAAGTGAGCCACCTGGCAGGGAGCCACCTGGCAACTGCTTTCAGAGCACTCAGCGCAGAGATGGTAAGGGGGTTGGGAGAGACTGCAGAGGTCTCTCTGCTATCTCTGAGGTGGGACTCTGTTACTTTGCCCATACTTAGATGCCAGTCTCAGAAAGAGGAGCTTTACTGCCATAGTGGAGCAGGGACCCTCCTTGCAGTTCTAGGGCAGAAGGGAGTGCTTGTGGTCATCCATAGACCAGAGCAGAGGCCAGGAGAGCAGTTAGAGCTCTTCATAACACCTTGAAGGACTTGAAGTCCCAGGGGAGGGGAGGGGTCCCTGAAAACAGCTACAAAAATCCTCAAAACCTTGGGAAAGTGGACCCTCCACCCTGGAAGCAAAGCCCCATTTTAACATAGTTAAAAGAAAATCACAGGTTGTGGAAATGAACAAGCAACAAAAGAAACAATCTGACCATAAACAGTTACTTTGATCCCATGGTAGATCAAAATACACACTCAGAAGATAACAAGTCAAAGCTTCTGTATCCAAAGCCTCCAAGAAAAATATGAATTGGTCTCAGGCTATGAAAGAGCTCAAAAAATTTTTTTGAAAATCAAGTAAGGGCAGTACAGGAAAAATTGGGAAGAAAAATGAGAGCAATGTAGGAAATCATGAAAACCAAGCCAGCAACTTGGTAAAGGAGATACCAAAAAAATCCTGAAGAAAATAACATCTTAAAAACCAGTGTGGGTCAAATGGAAAAAGCAGTCCAAATGGTTGATGAGGAGACAAAAAAGACCTTAAAAAGCAGAATTGGGCTTTTCCAAGCTGCCCAGAAGAGGGGTCCATACGGTGTTGTTCACGGTTTCCGTCGTGAATTTCAAGGGAAACTTTCACAATGTCCAGAGCCCTGGATGTCTTGCAGATGAAGGAGGAGGATGTCCTCAAATTCCTTACTGCAGGCACCCATTTGGGTGGCACCGATTTGGACTTCCAGATGGAACAGTATATCTACAAAAGGAAGAGTGACGGCATCTATATCATTAATTTGAAGAGAACTTGGGAAAAGCTTCTGGGGGCAGCTCGTGCCATTGTTGCCACTGAAAATCCAGCTGATGTTAGTGTCATCTCATCTAGGAACACTGGCCAGCGAGCTGTTCTGAAATTTGCTGCTGCCACTGGCGCCACACCTATTGCTGGACGCTTCACCCCGGGCACCTTCACTAACCAGATCCAGGCAGCTTTCAGGGAGCCTCACCTCTTGGTGGTCACTGATCCTCGTGCAGATCATCAGCCTTTGACTGAAGCATCATATGTTAACCTTCCAACCATTGCACTGTGCAACACAGACTCCCCACTTCGCTATGTGGACATTCCCATTCCATGTAACAACAAGGGAGCTCACTCAGTGGGTCTGATGTGGTGGATGCTGGCCCGAGAAGTCCTGTGGATGCGTGGTACAATCTCCCGTGAGCACCCATGGGAGGTCATGCCTGATCTTTACTTCTACAGAGATCCAGAGGAGATTGAAAAGGAAGAGCAGGCCACAGCTGAGAAGGCAGTGACAAAGAAGGAATTTCAGGGTGAATGGACTGTACCTGCCCCAGAATTCACTGCTGCTCAGCCAGAGGTGGCTAATTGGTCTGAGGGCGTCCAGGTGCCATCTGTACCCATTCAGCAGTTCCCTACTGAAGATTGGAGTGTTCAGCTGGCTACTGAGGACTGGTATGTAGCTCCTACTGCTCAGGCCACTGAATGGGTAGGAACTACTACAGAGTGGTCCTAAGTTTTACCCAGATGCTCTAATAGTGTTGGAAAAATGCGGATGGAAAATAAACATTGGTTTCTTAAAAAAAAAGTAGAATTGGTCAGATGGAAAAGGAGGTACAAAAGCTTTCTGAAGAAAATAATTTCTTCAAATGTAGAATGGAGCTAAGGGAAACTGATGACTTTGTGAGAAATCAAGAAACATTAAAAACAAAACCAAAAGAATGAAAAACAATTGACCTGGAAAACAGATCCAGGAGAGTTAATTTAAAAATTACCAGGCTATGAAAGTCATGACCAGGAAAATAGCCTAGACTTCATTTTTCAAGAAACTCTCCAGGAAAATTGCCCTGATATCCTAGAAGCAGAGGGTAAATTAGAAATTGAGGGAATCCACAATCTCCTCCTGAAAGAGATTCCCAAAATAAAAACTCCCAGGAATATTATAGTCAAATTCCACAACTCCCAAGTCAAGAAGAAAATATTACAAGCAGTCAGAAAGAAACAATTCAAATATCATGAAGCTACAGTCATGATTACACAGGATTTAGAAGCTTCTACATTAAGGGCTCGTAGGATTTGGAATATGATATTCCAGAAGGCAATAGAGCTTAGATTACAACCAAGAATCAAATACCCAGCAAAAGTGACTATAGTCTTTCAAGGGAAATATGGATAGTCAATGAAATAGGGAACTTACAAACTTTCCTATTGAAATGACCAGAGCTGAACAGTAAATTTCATCTTCAAGTATACAACTCAGGTGAAGCATAGAGATGGTGGAGAGGCAGGGCAAATTATGAGGGCTTTGATGATGTTTAACTGTTTGCATTCCTGCATGGGAAGAGAATACTTATAACTCATATGAACCTTCTTATTTATTAGGGCAGTTAAAAGGAGCATATAGAGACAAGGCACAGGAAGGAGCTGAATGTGAAGGCATAAAATATTATAATGATGGCATTAATGGGTGAGAAAGGAATGTACTGGGAAAGAGGGAAAGGAGAGTTGGAATGGGCTAAGTTATTTCACATAAAAGAGGCAAGAAAAAACTTTTGCAATGGACTGGAAGGGGGGAAGGCAAGGGGGAGTAAGTGAGCCTTATTTTCATTGGAATTGGCTCAGAGAGGGAATAATATTCACACTCAATTTAGTATAGAAATCTATCTTATCCTAGAGGAAAATAGGAGAGGAAAGGTATAGGAGGAAGGGGACAGGAGGAGAGGAAGGGGTTGTAGATGATAGAAGAGAGGGAAGATCATGGGGGAGGGTAGTCAGAGGGTGAAAGGAGAGAGAAAAATAGAATAAATGAGGGAAGGGAGGAATGTAATGGAGGGAAATACAGCTAGCAATAGTAACTGTGGTAAAAAATTAATAAAGTAATTTCTCTGATGGACTTATGATAAAGAATGCTATCCATCCCAAAGAAAGACCTGATGGTATCTGAATACAGACTGAAGCACACTTTTTTTTCTCTCACTTTATTTTCTGGAGGTTTCTCTATCTTTGTGTGGGGGGTATGTTTACTTTTACAATAAGACTTGTAGTAATGTGGAAAAAAATAAATTTAAAAAAAAGATGCTTACAGGACATTTAGTTCATGATGTCTCATAGGCAGTTGAAGATACAAACCTGGAGGTTAACAGAGAGGTTAGGGATAAGAAAAGTAAATTTGAGAATCATCATTATAGAGATGGTAATTAAATGGATGTGAGCCAATGAGATCCCTAAGTGAAGTATAGAAAAAAAAAGAAAAGAGGGCCTAGTAAAGAATCTTGTGGGATAGCTACATTTGAAGGATATGATACTGAGGAGAATCTAGCAAAAATGACATAAAAATTGAAAGGTAAGAAAAGATCCAAGTGAGTTGGTGTCCCAAAAACCTAGGGAGAAGAGAATATTCAGGAGAAGAGAGTGATCAAGTGTCAAAGGCTGTAGAGAGGTCAAGGAGAAAAAGGAGGGAGAAAAGGTCATTAGGTTTGGCAAATAAGAGACCACGAATAACCTCAGAGGGAGTAATCTCTGTGGAATGATGAAACCAGAAGTCAGACTGTAAGAGGTTAAGAGGTGGGTAAGAGGAGGTGAACCGATTCTATTGTAGAAATAAATATTGAATGATTGATAAGTACCCTGCTACAAAAGGCAGAGGAGAGGAATGGAACAATATTTAGCAGAGATGGATCAAGTCAGTTTTTTAAGGATGTAGGAGAGATGGGGATGCTTGTAGGCAGTTGAGACAAACAGATGGTGCAGTAAATAGAATGCTAGACCTGGAGGCAAGAAAACCTAAGTTAAAATCTGATTTCAGAGTCTTACTGATTATGTGACCCTGGGCAAGTCACTTCACTGTTTTCTGCTTTGGTTTCTTCTACTGTAAAATGGAAATAACAGCATCTGCCTCCCAGGGATAGTGTGAGGATCAAATGAGAGAATATTTTATTATTTTTAACAAGATGCCTGCCAAATGGGGGGGGGGGGGTTCCATAAATGTTTATTCTGCAGGAGATAGGGAGAGAATGAATAGAAGTGAAAGACTGGGGATAATAGAAAGGGCAATCTTTTGGAGAGGACAAGATGAAATGGGTTTACTTTCTTCTGTGGGACTTTTGGGGACTTTTCCACTGTTATGGTTGAAGTTCAAGCTGCCTGGATTCTGAGATGCTCATCAGACCATTTCTCCTCCAGTGGATAGGGTTCCCAGGTCCTCTCTCCACTGATCCATGCTGCCTGGGACCTTGTCTGGACCTTCCCCTGCAATGTTACAGGATTTTGTCAAGTTGGCTTTTGTTCCACCAAGCTTATCTCCTTTTTGTGCTAGAATCATGGGGCTTCTGGCAGTGTTTTCTCACTGGTATGAACAGGATAGACATGACTGATTCACTTTGATTTTCTTTACCATTGTTCCTTGAGGTGCATTTTTAGTTTTATTAGGGTGTTTTCAGAAGATTTGGGTTCCTCTAGGTCTTAACAGTCAACCTCTCACAATTCTCTAAGTTATCATTTATTAATAGTACATTCCATGACTCCTATGAACTGATTCATAGCAAAGGAAGCAGAACCAGGAAAAATGGTCCCTGCCCTCAAGGAACTCACAATCTAATGGGGGAGACAACAAGTAAACACATGTTGGAAGGATAAAGGGAAAATAATTACCTGAAGGAAGACATTGGACCAAAGAAGGGGAAGGCTTCCTATAGAAGGTGGGAGTTTAGTTGGCACTTAAGGAAGACAGGGAAGTCAGTAGATGAACAGAGGAGGGAGAGCATTCCAGGTAGGGGGCCAGCCAGAGAGAATGTCCAGAACTGAGAGATGGAGGAGCTTGTAACATCTTGGGTCGGGAAGTAAGGTGTAAGCAGACTGAAAAGGTCAAGGAGAGACCTGATTTGGAAGAGCTTTGAATACCATACCTAGAAAAGTTTGGAATGGGGGTGTAGTGGAGTGTGGAGAGTAGACTCATAGCTGAGTCCTCTTGGGAAGAAGTACACTCCAGTACTATTAAGGAGAGAGTATACAGGGGCCATTTTTCTTTATCCTTCACTGAATCATATTTTGTCATTTGCATGCAAGGAGGTTGCCTCTGCTTTTGTCATGTGTGTCATCCTGAGCCCTTAACAATTATAAAGGCTCTCAGGGGATGAGTCAAATGTACAGTTGAAAGTAGATTCCCCACAGGAAGGTTTCTCAAGGTACACCTTTGATCTCTGGTTTCTTTTCAGGACTACTTTTAAGTCACTTGTCCAATTTTTTGAGGGATACTTTAGTTTTAAATGAGAGAATATAAATGTGCTTTCCAGCATACACTTAAATTGCTGAATGTTTCAGTACACTAAAAGTGAATGGATGAGTGAGAATGCTACTGTCAAACATCTAACCATTGTGATATCCCTCTCTTCCGAGAAATGCCTGAATACTGTACATGAAATATGACTGTCTGGCATATAGACCATGTGAAGGTACCATTGTCATTCCACCTATTGAATATTAGGAAAGCTCAAGATTTTAAAAATATTTTATTTCTTTATTTTTCCAACTACCTGCAAAGATGGTTGTCAAGTCATTTTTGCAAGATTTTTGAATTTTGCATTTTTCTCCCTCTTTCCCTTCTATCCCCTTCCCCTGACAGAAAACTGTTTAAAATAGGTTATACATGTATAACTATATTAAACATCTATTCATATAAATCTTGTTGTGAAAAAAGAATCAAATCGAAACAGGAAAAAACATTAAACTGAAAAAAACTCATAATATGTAAGACAACTTTTAAAATTGAAGCTAGTAGCCTTTCATCTGCATTTAGACTCCATAGTTCCTTCTCTGGACATGGACAGTATTTTCCTTCACAAATATTTTAGAATTGTCTGGTGATTTTACTGCTGAAATGAACAAGGTCATCATAGTTGATGGTCAACCAATGCTGTTGCTATTGTATCTAATGTTATTCTGCTTATTTCACTCAGCCTCAGTTCATGTAAGTTTTCCCAGGCTGTTCTGAAATCCTGTCCCTCATGACCTTTTATAGAGCCAGTGTTCCATTATCTTCATATACCACAATTTGTTCAGTCATTCCCCGATGGATGGGCAGCCCCTCAATTTTCAATTATTTGCCACCGCAAAATGAACTGCTATGAATATTTTTTGTATACATGGGGATTTTATCCTTTGCTGTGATCTCTTTGGAATGTAGACCTACTAGTGGTATGTCAGGATCAAAGGGTATGCATAGCTTTATTACCTTTCAGCAAAGGTCCAAACTGCTCTCCAGAAAGATTGGAGCAGTTCATAACTTCACCAACGATGCATTAGTGTTCTAGTTTTCCCACATTCCCTCCAACATTGACCATTTTCCTTTTTAGTCATATTGGTCAATCTGATAGGTGTGAACTGGTTCCCTGGAGTTGTTTTGTTTTGCATTCCTCTAATAAATAATGATTTAGAGCGTTTTTTTCATATGACTAGGTAACTTTAATTTCTTCATCTGAGAATTTCCAATTGATAAATGAGCAAAGAACTCACTTCTCTATATATTTTAGAAATGAGTCCTTTCTTAGAAATGCTTGGTGCAAAAATTGTTTCCCAATTTTATCTTCCTTTTAATCTTGGTTGCATTGGTTTTATTTGCACAAAAACTTTTCAATTTAATGAAAGCAAAATTATCCATTTTGCATTTTACAATGTTTTCTCTCTCTTCTTTGATCATAAACTGCTCCCCTTTCCATAGATCTGACAGGTAAAATTATTCCTTGTTCTCCGAATTGCTGGTACTCATTTCGACATTATCTTGGTGTAGAGTGTGAAATATTGGTATATGCCTAGTTTCTGCCATACTATCTTCTAGTTTTCCCAGTAATTTTTATCAAAAAGTGAATTCTTATCTTAGAAGCTGAAGTCTTGGGGCTTATCAAATCACAGATTACTATAGTCATTTACTAGTTTCTTTTGTACCTAATGTATTCCACTGAGCCACCTCTCTATTTCTTAGTAAATCTCAGTTTTGATGACTGATGCTTTATAAAATAATTTTAGATCTAATGTGGCTAGGCCACCTTCCTTTGTAATTTTTTTCATCAATTCCCTTGTTATCATTGACCCTTTGTTCCTCCATAGGAATTGAATCACTATTTTTCCTATCTCAACAAATTAATTTTTTGATAGTTTGATTGGTATGACAAGGAATAATTCATTTAATTTAGGTATAATTGTCATTTTTATCACATTAGCTCAGCCTACCAATGAGCAATTGACATTTGCCCAATTATTTAGATCTGATTTTATTTGTGTGGAAAGTATTTTATAGTTGTTTTCATATAGTTTCTGAATTTGCTTTGAGAGGTAGACTCCCAAGTATTTTATGCTGTCTACAGTTACTTTATTTTTTTTTTTTTGCAAGGCAAATGGGGTCAAGTGGCTTGCCCAAGGCCACACAGCTAGGTAATTATTACGTGTCTGAGACCAGATTTGAACCCAGGTACTCCTGACTCCAAGGCCGGTGCTTTATTCACTACGCCACCTAGCCGCCCCCTACAGTTACTTTAAATGAAATTTCTCTGTCTCTTGTTGCTATGCTTTGTTGTTCATATAATGAAATACTGAGGATTTATGAGGGTTTATTTTATATCTGCAACTTTGCTAAAGTTGCTAATTATTTCAAGTAGTTTTTAAGATGATTTTCTAGGATTCTGTAAGTATACCACCATACTATCTGCAAAGAGTGAGTGTTTTGTTTCTTCATAACTTATTCTAATTCCTTCATTTTCTTTTTCTTCTCTTTTTGCTAAAGTTCACATTTCTAATACAATATTGAATAATAACAGTGATAATGGGCACCCTCGCTTCATTCTGGATCTCACTGGAAATGTTTCTAGCTTATCCTCATGTTTCTTGTTCATGGTTTTAGATACTGTTTATCGTTTTAAGGAATATGCTTTCTAGTGCATTTCATGGCAAGGGGTGCTGTATTTTGTCAAAAGCTTTTTCAGCATAAATCTTATGATTTCTGTTAAGTTTGCTATTGATATGGTCAATTCTGCTGACGGTTCTCCTAATATTGTGATAACTTGCTGTAATCGCCTTGCCAATATTTTATTTAAATTTTTGTATCAATATTCATTCGGTGAATTGGTCTATAATTTTCTTTATCTATTTTGACTCTTTCTGGTTTAGGTATCAGTATCATGTTGGTGTCATTGAAGGAATTTGGCAGAACTTTTTTGCTTATTTATTAAAATAATTTCTATAGAATTGGAAGTAATTGGTCTTTAAATGTTTGGCAAATTTCACTTCTGAATCCATCTGGTCCTGGAGATTTTTCTTCAGGATTTCATGGATGACTTGTTAAATTTCTTTTCCTGAGATGGGACTACTTAAGTATTTAATTTCCTCTTCTATTAATCTGGTCAGTTTATATTTTTGTAAATATTCATCAATTTCACTTAGATTGTCACATTTGTTGGCATACAGTTGGGCAAAATAGCTCTGTATTATTACTTTAATTTCCTCCTCCTTGGTGGTAAATTCATCTTTTTCATTTTTGATACTGGTAATTTTGTTTTCTTCTTTGTTTTTTTAACCAAATTAACCAAAGGTTTATCTATTTTATTGATTTTTTCATAAAACCAATTCATAAAACTTCAATAGTTTTCTTACTTTCAATTTTATTAATTTCTCCTTTGATTTTCCGAATTTTTAATTACATATTTAATTGGGGATTTTTAGACTCTACCTTTTTTTAGTTAGATGCCCAATTTATTGATTTCCTCTTTGTTTTATTCATGTATATTAGAGATATCAAGTTTCCCCTAATAACTGCTTTGGCTTTATCCCACAGGTTTTAGTATGTTGTCCCCTTATTGTCAGTCTTGGAAGAAATTATTATCTCTATCATTTATTTGACCCACTCATTCTTTAAAATTAGGTTATTTAGTTTCCAATTAATTTTAGGTCTATATCTCTAAGACTCTTTATTGCACATGGTTTTTATTGCATCATGATCTGAAAAGGATGAATTTAATATTTCTACCTTTCTGCATTTGATTATAAAGTTTTAACGCCATAATACATGGTTAATATTTGTGTGTGTGCCACATACCATCAAAGAAAGGTATATTCCTTTCTCTCTAATTTTCTCCAGAGGTCTATCATATCTGACTTTTCTAAAATTCCATTCACTTCTTTAACTTCTTGTTTATATTATGGTTAGATTTATCTAATTCTAAGAGGAGGAGGTTGAGATCCCCCCCACTAGTATAATTTTGCTGTCTATGACTTCCTGTAAATCCTTTGGCTTCTCCTCTAAGAATATGGATGCTGTGCCATTTGGTACATACATCTTTAGTATTGGAATTACTTCCTTGTGTATGGTACCTTTTAGGAGGATGCAGTTTCCGTTATCCCTTTTAATGAAATCAATTTTTGCAACTAGTTTGTCTTAGATGAGGATTGCTACCTATGTGTTTTTTTACTTCAGCTGAAGCATAATTTATTCTGCTCCAGCATTTTTCCTTTACTCTTTGTGTATCTATATGCTTCAGATGTGTTTCTTGAATACAGTATATTGTAGAATTCTGGTTTTTAATCTACTCTGCTACCTACTTCCTTTTTTATGGGAGTGTTTATCCCATTCACATCCATAGTTATAATTCCTAACTCTTTATTAACCTCTATGCTATTTCCCCTGTTTGTACTTTCCCCACTTCACTGTATCCCTCCTCACCAGTGTTTTGCTTCTGAATACTGCCTCCCTCAATCTGTCCTTCTGCTGAACCACCCTCCCTTTTCTTCCCCTTTTTCCTTTTCCCTTCCTACCCTTCCCCCCCCCACCTTTCCTCCCAGTACCTGAGGGTAAGTTAAATTTCTAAACCCAACTAAGGGAATGAGTTATTCCCTGTTTGAATCAAATTTAATGAGCATAAGATTCAAACAATTCTCACCTTCTACCTTCTTTCCCTCTGCTGTACAATAGGTCCTTTTCTCCTTTTGATGTGATGAAATTTACCCTATTCTACCTTCTTCCCCATGAAAGTTTAATTTTTTTAAGACAGAAATAAATAGGAATAGAAATCTTGATACTTCCTTCCCATAGTGGTTAGCAGGCCATGACCCCCAACTTTGAAGATCATCGTCCTAGAAGAGATTTCCTCAATAGTATTCTTCATGGAGGAAAGAGAAAAACAGCAGCAGAGGAGTAAAGTCATGCCATACCAAGACAGGTACACAGACAGATGAGAGAAAATGGAGAAAGTAAAGATGATGGGAAGGAGAAAGGGGAGGGGGGTGGGAAACAGAGACAGAAAGAGCATTTCTTAAGTGTTTACTCTTGCATGTAGTTGGAAAAAAATTTTTAAATAAATAAAAGAGAAGTTTTTAACTCAAAAATAGAAAGAGAGCTTCCTCTGTTTTAGGCTCTTAGCTAAGGGTTGGGGGTATAAATGCAAGGAAACCAAGCAGTCCTTGCTGTCAGGGATTTTCCATTATAATGGATAAAGAGCACACATATGGGACCTTGGCATGGGGCAGGCCAGAAGGGTGGCTTGTGAGAGGGGGAGAAACAGAGCCTGCAGTCCATGTGCATTCTGCACACTCCACTTCTCCCTTGTGTTTGGGCAGACTTGGAGAATGGTCTTAGATCTGTCTGTGCTATAGTGAAGATCACTTCCAGAAAGGGCAAAATTTCTCCAATACACTACCATAACTTTGGCCAATTGGAAGAGTGGTGCTAGCAGCACAAATTTCCAGTGGGGGTTTCTCTCATCAGAGTAGTTTAGAGATGAAAAGTCATGAGTTTGATGCTCATTCTAGAAAATAGAATTAAACATCCAAACTTATGTGTTTTAGTGGATAGAAACAATTATGAAAGCATTTTGAAAGAATATTTTCCCCCAATGACACGTCAAAATAATTTAGATAGATAGAAATAGGTATTTTTCGATTTAGGGTTCCAAACTCCATCCTCCTTCCATTGCCCTCTATGTGAGGTAGTAAGCAATGTTAAGTAGGTTATGTGTGTGCCGTGGTGTAAAACATATTTCCATCTTAGTCATGTTGTGGATGAAAAGAAAGGATGGGAGGGTGGGAGGAAGAAAGGAAGGAAGAAGAGAGCGAGAAAGAAAGAGAAAAAAGAGAAAGAAAAATGAAAGAAATACAGAGAAATAATAAGAGAGGGAGATACAGGGAAAGAGAAAGAAAGTTGGCATAAAGGATGGAAAAGATGGAAGGAAGGAAGGAAGGAAGGAAGGAAGGAAGGAAGGAAGGAAGGAAGGCAGGAAGAAAAGAGAGAGAGAAAGGAAGAAGAGAAAGGATGGAGAGGGAGGAAGGAAGGAAGGAAGGAAGGAAGGAAGGAAGGAAGGAAGGAAGGAAGAAAAGAGAGAGAGAAAGGAAGAAGAGAAAGGATGGAGAGGGAGGAAGGAAGGAAGGAAAGAAGGAAGGAAAGAGAGAGAGAAAGGAAGGAGAGAAAGGATGGAGAGGGAGGAAGGAAGGAAAGAAAGATGGCAGAAAGAAGAGGAAGGAAGGAAGGAAGGAAGGAAGGAAGGAAGGAAGGAAGGAAGGAAGGAAGGAAGGGAGGAAGGGAGGGAGGGGGGAGGGAGAGACGGAGGAAGGAAGAAGACAGAGAAAGAAGGGAAGATGGCAGAAAGAAGAGAGAGAGAAAGGATCGAGAGGGAGGAAGGAAGGCCAGAAGGCGGGCGGGCGCACAGGAGCCTGGGGGCCTGTCTGGGGCCTGGCCGTGTCCTTCTGTTTTCGGCGCTTCTCTCTTGGGCGCAGGGTTCGCAGTGGGGTCTCCCGGCTCCGGGGTGACTGGATGCTGGCGGAGGCTCTTGTGCCAACCCCCTTCCTCACGGTGCCCGGGAAAGGCCGGAGCAAGGAGGCTCTTCTCGGGTCTGGGAGCTGAAGGTGGGGGGGGGGGGGGGTGTCCGGGCGTGGGCGCCGCCACCGCCCCGGCCTCCTACCCCAGGCCCGGCCCCCCGGGCAGGGCAGCGCGGGGGGGGGGGGGGGCGGGGCGGGGCGGGGCGCACGTGCGGAGGATTCCAGGGGGTCTGGGGGGAGGGAGGGCGGCAGCTCACACCCCGCACGTAGCCCCTTGGCAGCTGGGGGGGCACGGGCCGGAGGCCGAAGCAGGCTGGCCAATCGGCGGTGGCGGCGGCCTCCCTTCGCGTGTCCCCATTGGGCGAGGGCGGCCGCGGCGGCGGGGGCGGGGCCCGGGGGCGGGGCCTCGGCGCTCTCTGATTGGCCGAGCGCCCGCAGGGGCGGGTCTCAACTTTGGCGAGCTGGCGGGTTGGGGGGGGGGCGTGGTGGCCGGGGCCGGCGCACAGCCCCGGGACCCGCGGGGAGCTGAGCAGGAGGACCCCGAGGTGCGGCGGGCGTCATGGTGGCGGCTTCGTGGACTGTGTGGGGCCGGCTCGGGGGGCGGGCGGCGCTGAGCGCGCGCTGCGGTGCGGGAGGCGGGGGCGCGGGGGGCTCCGAGCCGCCGGGCCCTCGCCGCCGCCCCCCCATCAGCGCCCCCGAGGCCCCGCAGCGGGCTCCCTCCCCGGCCCCGGGCGGCCGGCTGGACAACAAAAGCTTCCTGTGGGCGCGCTACAACGAGATGAAGCGGCTGGTGCAGGGTGAGCGTGGGGGAGCGCGGGGACCCCTTCTCCCCAGGGGAAGGAGGGCTCGTGGAGGGGAATCGAGGTCCCCCCGCTGCCCGATCTGCGGCCTTCCTCGGGCTCTCTCCCCGTAGGAAACGAGAAGAGGGGTACCCCTCCCCCTTCCACGGATCGCTCTTCGAGGGAGCTGGGCCATCACCCCGGATTCTTCCCATTTTGGCCTGGGGGGGGGGGCTTAGGAAGGTGATCAGGGCTCCTACTGCCGGGGTTGCTGGGGGGGCCAGACTTGGGGAGTAGAGCATCAGCTTTGGATGCTTGGCATGCCCCCCCCCCCATTGATCCTTCCTTTGGGAGAAATGGCATTTGCTGTTTGCTGAGCACTGAGGTTTCCCCAGGCCATGGACCCTGCTTCTCTCACCACACCAGCAATAACCACATAAAAAGGGGAGCAATCCGGAGACCTGCCACCGAGAAGATTCTGCAATGTGCTCCCTGAAGCATTGCTGTCTATCCCCCCCTAGGCCCCAGTCCTGAAGCTACAAGAGCTTCGGAAACATCTCCTGAGGCCTGGGTGTTGGAGGGGGTTGTGCACCCCGGGAAACGTCACCACTTTTATCCAAACATCCCAGCACTGAAAGAGTCTGCTTTTCCCAGCCATCTTTCTTTCCTTCCCCGCCCCCCCCCCCCAGCATTTGGGTTGTTTACCTTTGAAAAAGGATGGGAAATCAAGTCAGGATAATCTCCCTGACCAGGGGACACAGCCAAAACAGTTCAGAGCAGTCTTCCTTTGAAGACGGTTTTTCCCAGTTGTTTGCAACATCTATAGCTGCTTTTAACTCAGTCCCTTATACGGCCTCATGTAAATTCTGGTATTCATCTAAGAAGGCTGGATATCTGGGGCATAGCCCACATAGACAAAAGCAAGGTCCAGAGCCTGTTATCATTTAAAGGCCCTTTTGGTATCTCTGTGGGATCTTTATGAAGTGGCTGAAGTAGCAAGCCTCAGAGAGACCTCCTTTGGCTCGCACCCCAATGGAGGACTACCTGTGCCTTGGGATCCTTGGGGACCCTTTAGCAGAAAGTTCCCATTCCTGGAGGGCCTTCATTTAGCTCTTTGGACATTGCAGAACTACCGGGGGAACAGCACCAACCTGGCCAGTGACTGTCCTTTGATCTTGCCACGTGATGACTTGGTGACCTTGAACAAGTAACTTTACCTCTAGAACTCTAAACTTCAGTTGCTCCCCCTGTAAAATGAGGATGCTGAGTAGCAGCAGCTCCTATTAGAACAACAAGCTTTTGTTAAATGCCTGTTCAGACCCAGTCACCCTACTGGGCTGTAGGGCTATTAAAGCAGCATCAACAAATCCCATAGCTGCCCTCAAGGAGCTTACACTCTGTCAGTGGAAAACAACATAGGTGTAAAAAATGAAGCACAAACTTGATAGAAGTACTTTCTGGGTAATGCAAGGAAACCGCTAGGTAACACAGTAAATAGTGTTAGGAAGACTGGAATTCAAATCCTAGCTGAGTGACCCTGGCCAAGTCACTTCACCTCTGGCCGCCTCAATTTCTTCCTCTGTAAAATAGTTCATAATAGCACTTTCCTCTCTAGTTGGTTGTAAAGCTCAAATGAAATACTCATTATAAAGCACTATGCCTGGCATTTAATGAATACTTCTTGCTTTCCCTCCCCCACAGTCCCTCTTCCGCCAAGAGGCAAGAAGGGAATGAATTCCAAGCCTAGGGTCTGTGAAAAGGTAGAGTGGTCATGGGTGACCGACTAGAGACTTAAGGAGAGGAATGTGCTAAGCCTGCAAAGAGAGACAGGAATGGGATGGTGAATGGCTTTAAAAAGCCAAACTGAGAAGTTGGTGTTTGATCCTGCAATCAACAGGAACCCACCACAACTTCTTAAACAGATGAATAGCCTCACAAATCACATAGATGCTCTTGGAATATCATTTCGCTAGCTGCAGGGAGGTTGACATGGTCAAGGGATAGTCCAGAAACAGACTATTGTGGTAGGCCAAGGGATTGGTGCTGTCAGCCCAAACCGGGGTCACCATGGGAAAAAGATGATGTTTGTCCTTCATTCTCATCAGGGAGGTGATACCACAAGCATGTGAGTGAGGGGAGGCTGTGCTTAGTCACCAGCCTCACTTTCTCCTCCAGCACCATCTGCATCCAGTGGCCAGAGAGGAATCAGTATCACTGGAGATGACCCTGGAGGCAAGGCAATCCAGAGGAAGTGGTGATTTCAAACTCTTGTCCTCCCAACTCCAAGGCCAATGCTCTATCTGCTGTGTCACCTAGCTGCCCTTACAGGAGAAACAAGGAAATAGAACTAGGATGTCATGGAGGTTGACTTGACAAGACTTAGAAACTGATTGAAAAAGAAGGGTGAAGGAGGATGACCAGTTGAGGAATCTTCCATAGCTTTAAACCAGGGTGACAAAGGAAGAGTCTGGGGAGAGGTAGCTCTGTTAGGGACATAGTGAATTTGAGCTACCTTAAGGACATCCACTTGGAGATCTCTTGTAGGCAGTTGATGGTTCAGGACTAGAGTTCAAGAAACTCAGGTTGCTTATTTTTTTAATCTTGATCTATTAGAGATGATACATAGATCCTGGGAATGTATTGAGGTTACAGAGAGAGAAAATGGGGAGAGAGGAAAGAGAAGGCCCAAGAGAGGACTTTGAGGATAGCCACCTTAGGTTGGCTGAGCTATACTAGATAACAGAACAAAGACTGAGAAGGAGTGGCCAAAGGAGAGAGTCAGGGAAGAAGAAATGTCTGAGAGAAGGGTGAGCGTCTTCGGAGAATAGTCTACCTCGAAAGACAGATCCAACATGGAATGCCATCTACTGACAAAGTGGTGGCCTTGGTGAGAATAGTTCCACCATTCTGAGTCGGGAACTTGCTCCAGTACCTAGATGTTGCCCTGTGGATGAGTACTAGAGCAAAACCAAAACTCAAAAACATTTTTAAGCAATCTAAGGGCTCCTCGTTGCCCTGTTTTCTCCAGTAAATCCAAGGAAATACTGAGTCTGGAGCCCAGGTCTCTATGGCTTCATTATAATACTATCCCTCTACTTTAGGGGTTCTCAGTTTTAAAATATTTTTCAAACTACAATTAGAAATAATTGATTCTCTTTGTAAGCATACTCATTTCAAAACCTTCTTTAGAAGGGATCACTAGATTGTCTGCCCAAGGCAGGAGAGGCATGACATCCCAAATGTAAGACATAATTGACCTGTTCTATTTTTCACCAGTCCCTGAACCCATAGACGATCCAAGTCCAGAAGAAAAACAGGCAGCACTCCATTGGCAGCTTTCTGTGCTGGAGGCTCCTGCTCCCCAACTCAGAGAGTGTTCCAAATCCTTCTGGGAGGGCTTCAGAATGATATGTTTGTTACAGGCCAGTTGTTCAGGCTTTGTACTGGCATAGGCCCAAGTGTTTTGGAAAGCAGATTGGGGGGAAAAAGGAGCTTGTTCTCTCAGCCATTTTTTCTGCACACTGGTAGCTCATTGATTTTCACTCAAGTAAACAGAATCTTGTCTCCTTACCCACAAATTTTTTAATGGATAAGATATTTTAGAACAACTTAAAACTTTTTCTCTAACACATACCTACTAGCACATGCTCCCCAAATGGAGATAGGTCAAACACTGAAGAACAATGCCTCTGACAAAATACAATAGGGAAAGTATATTGAATTCTATAAATAGCAAGAAAGACCCAGTTTGAAAGAAGCCATGGTGATTTAGTGTCCTATTCTCAGTTTGAAAATGACTCTTTTTTTATTGATATGTAGACTACAACAAAACTGGGGGCCAAATTTGACCCTCTGATGATTCTGGCCCAACCTGTTTTTTATATTTGTAAATAAAATTTTATTTTATCAAAAAAAAGGGTAAAAACCATTCTTAACTCACTAGCTATTTAAAAAAAAGACTACATTTGACCCTTTTGCCAGTCAAGTCTCAGAGAAATGAAATGACCAACACAGGGTCATTACCTGAACCTAGGGCTTCCTGATGCTTCTAGTTAGTCAATCTGCTGTCCTGACAACTAGCTTATCTAATTGTGTTTTTTAATATTTTGACTTTTTATCAGCACTCTGGGGGTAGAGAAAGTTATGAGCCAAGCAGATAATAATAGGTCCCACTACAATGAACTGGGTTTGTTAAGGATCTAGTCAATAAAGCTCTTGGTTTGGCAAGTGGAGAGTAAGAATCGAGTTGGAATTGGATCATGCCATCTCTGCTACTAGTAGGGCCTTTGGAAATTGTTCTGTCACCTTCATTCTACAGGAAAAGAAATTCAAGGCAGAAGAGTTAAGTGACTTGACCCAAGATCATTTTTCTAGTAGAGATGGAGAGTAAAAGACCTGGCTTCAGATCACCTCTTTCTACTGTGTTTGTGTTCTGGACAGATAGAGCTCTCCCATGCTGACTAATCCCTACTTGAGTGCTGACTCTCCCTTTCAGCTGGGCTTTGGGGACTCTGGGTGCTTCTTTCTCCTTCCCTTGTTTGGGGCCTCCAGATCTTGGGTGTCTAGGACTTGATTTTGAAATTCTCTTCACTGACGTATAGGCAAAGGACTTCCCCTTAATCCAGTGGATTGACCTGGATGACTGAGGGGTATTTCACAAAAATAAGCTTCTAACATATATGAGAGTGATTTCATAATTGATGCATATGTTGTTGTCATCACCAAATTTTTAAGGTTGAATTCTGAAGGAGCACAGTCCCATCTTCATTATTGCAGCTTTTGTAGTCATTGACTCTACCTCTCTGTTTCAGAGAGGGAAAGTTGAGAAAGAAAACCCAATGAGAAGAAGTGGGGATGCTTCCAGAAATGTGGAGACTATTACGGGTGACTTGTCTACTCTGGCCTCCTTGCCTCTGCACAGCCTACAGGAAACTCAGACTCCAGGCTGGCAGTTGGGGAAACCACATGGAATCACTTTGCAGGCAGATCAGCTTTAAATGAATTCTTCCTAGTTTCCGTACTGAAAGAAGCTCCACGTACAAACACCTCCATCTTGGAGTTTCTCTCTGAATTTTGTGGCAAAACGGGTTGCAACTCAAATTTCAGATGAGAATAGAGTCACTCTCCTACCAGTCAAGTTGTACCAGGAAAAATAGGACCCTTGCCTATTTTGAGTTAAGCAGCTAATTGTGGGTCCTGAAAATATGTCAGGGAGGGCTATCGGATTACTTGGTGAATATTTAGGAACTGTGGTTTTCTCTGGGCAAATCACACTCAAACTGACCAGCAAACAGCATTTCTTCACTTTGAAGAGAAGCCTAACCCTTGAGCCCTCTTAGCAGAAACATTTCTGGGAACCTCGGTTGTCTGGTGATGGAGAGAGTCAGGGTGGCCCCCTGTAGAACATAATATTTCTCTGATTCCTGGTTCCTGCTATCTCAGGGTTGACTCTCCCCCCAAATTACAGTGTTTGTATTAAACTGCTGTTAAAAGAAGCAGATGGGAAGAAATTATCATAGGAATGAGACGGTGTGAGCCTCCATCAAGAAACTGTTTCAGGAGAGTGTGTACTAGTGCAGAAAGCATTTTGTTTTAGAGTTGCATGACTTAAGGAACACACCAAAGGATTGAGTGAACTCCCAGGACTGGACGTTAAGAATCACATGATAGGATATTATGACAGAAATACTTGGGAAGCAAGGTGTCCAGTGACAGTACTAGCCTAACTGGAGACCTCTCCACCCTTCAGTTAATAAATCAGCTATCTGGCAGTTTCCCCCAGCCCTTTAGTTTAGAGGGGTCTTGGCAATGAAGACTTAACATCGTACTTAGCATCGTATGGTAACTGCCCCCTCTTTTTTCCCATTCAACAAGAAGAGGCACGTGGGGCACCTTTTACTTGAGAAATATTGCACTTTCCTGAAGTGTTGAACTTTAAAGGGCCTTAAAAAACCCAGCTGTCTCATTTTATGAAGGTGGAATTGTGGAGGCCCACAGAGCTTTAGGGCTGCACAGTTAGAACAGCACATGATTCTGATTTACTAGTTCAACAATTACCTGCTAGACTATGACCCAGAATTGGGTATGCCCTAATTGGTGGCACAAGTTTTTCCTAAATTTTCCTGTCTATTCTGTATTTTGGATTTTCAGATCTGCTCCCCCCCGGCGTATGTAACCTCCTGAACCCTTCCACCA
Source organism: Macrotis lagotis (assembly GCF_037893015.1). Lineage (NCBI taxonomy): Eukaryota > Metazoa > Chordata > Mammalia > Peramelemorphia > Peramelidae > Macrotis > Macrotis lagotis. Next base: position 1,039,930 of record NC_133666.1, read on the forward strand.
TCTATGCCAACAATGAGGTGTGCCTAGCTGACATTGAGATCTATGGTTTTGACTATGACTACACCCTGGCTCTGTACTCCAACTCCCTCCATTCCATGATTTACAACACTGCCAGGGACATCTTGGTGGAACAGTATAAGGTAAAGAAGGACTTTTCCCACCTGGTCAGTGACCTGGCTCTCACTGCCCCACTTGGGAAGTGTAAAGCACATATGTTGGTGAATAAATAAGGTGTCATCAACTCTGGTGTTTGATTGGTTCTTGAGGTACCCTGTAACCTAACGGCAAAGTTTGGGTCAAACCAGTTGCCTAGTTTGGTTTTGAGGAAGACAGAAGAAAGGAGGTCATTTTAATCTCCCTAAATGTAGGCAAAGGAAATCATTAGAGACTTGCTCTCAGAGGGCATATGGGTTATTTGTAGGTTTGTGGCACTGGAGAAGTTGAGGTAGGAGACCTGGATGCAAATCCCAGCTTTGACTTTGCTTTGCTGTGATCATCCTGGGCTTCAGACAGAAAGAGAGAGAGAGAGAGAAAGAGAATAGAGTGTGTGTGTGTGTGTGTGTGTGTGTGTGTGTGTGTGTGAGAGAGAGAGAGAGAGAGACAGAGACAGAGAGACAGAGAATTTGTGACATCAACACTGTCACCTTCTGAAATAAGTCAAATCTAAGAAGAGGTTTCCACAAGTGAATTGTGAGGTGATTTTGGTACTTTTTGTTGCAGGAACTTTCAAAGGGCAAATGCTTTTCATTTTGGTTGATTTCCCTACTGCCTCAGTTTCCCTCAGCCCCAGTTTCTCAAACACAAATGAAAACTCTTCAAAGCAGAAAGTAAGCCTTAGTTGTGGGACCCATGTTTCTGAACTGAGACAAAATAGAACTTGGCCTGAGGTGCCCTTTTTGGAGACAGCCATTTAAGAGCAGTGCCTCCTCATTCCTCCTCCACTTCCTTCCTTCTCACAAATAATTGTTCCCTCCTTTTCCCTTTGTAGTATCCAGAAGGGATCCGTAAATATGACTACCTACCGAACTTTGCCATCCGTGGTTTACACTATGACATTCCCAAGGTAAGGCCCCTTTGATTGTCTTGGTTGAGTACCTTTGTGCCCCCCCCCCCCCCGAAAAGTGTCTAGGTGAGGTAGAATGACCTCTCAGAAAATTCTTTTGGTAGGTTTTCCATGTACTTATTGAGTCTTTTTCCACTGGGCTTGTCCAGGGTTTACTGATGAAGATCGATGCCTTCCATTACATCCAGTTGGGCACCGTATACAGGTGAGACTTTCAAGATTTGGTGGTGGGGAGAAAGGTGGATACTATAGTGGTCAAGAAATTTTGCTAAATGGCAAAAAAAACCAAATAAACAAAAAACATAGATACATAGAGGAGTGAGTCCATGAAGAATCTAGTCGGTTTTGTGGGCAAGAGTATTGTTTTAGAGACTGGGGTACAGATGAAGGCTAGCTCTTGTTCTCTCTCTCTGTTAAGTATTCACTTGCCTTCCATAAAGGAGAGTCTGGGATCTGATAGAAGAATCAGTGAAAGCCTTTAATTCCCAACGTGGTAGTTTTGAATTCTGGAAACAGGTGGTGACTTTTGACCAGAAGGAATGAATCTTCCCTGCAGTCTGGCATGATTTCCTTAGTTCTCAGACAAGCCCAGATTGGGCCAACAAGGACAGGCTGCTCGCTAATCCAAGGCTTGCAGATCTGCGTCTCCAGGATGTTTTTTTCTCTCCACACTATATATTCTTTTGAATGGTCCTCTGTTCAGCTTTTCTCTCATGGTTTGCTTGCTCTTTTTAATCTCTCCCAGGGGTCTGAAGCCAGTCCCAGATGAAGAGGTGACTGACTTGTATCAAGGCACACATCACATTCCCCTTCACCAGGTTAGCGGATTCTATGGCAAGGTGAGTGGGCAAAAACTTGGGTTTCCTTCCCCTATGGCTAAGTGAAGGGATGGTAGTGGGTCTCCTTCCCAGCTTCCCCAAAGACCCTTCCCACCAGGACTTTCCTTGTTGCTGTGCTTTCCTGAGAGAGAGATCAGGATTTAAAAGCTGATTTCCAGACTCTCTGTTACATCACCCATCTGGTTCTGGTGCTTCCTGGTCAAGCCTATTCCTCAGGATAACTCATATTCCTGTTAAGATTCTCATCTCCCTGGCCAGGGGGGCCAGACATTTAGATAGCCACACACCCACTAGCTTGTCCCCTTCAATGACTAGGTATGATGGAGAAAGACAGAAAAAAATGATTTCCATCTTTGTTTGCTAAAGAAATTCTTGGGGATGGGGTAGGTAGCTGCCTGTGGCGAGGGGCAGCTACCACCTGTCCATCATTGACTGACTCAGTAACCTTGGTAACAGGGACTTTGGTTACTGGGTGGGTTGGCACTTATGTTCATTTCTGGACGCTGCTATTTTCTGAGGTCTTGGGAGTCAGGGAGGTAAAGGGGTGACTGTCATTGGTGAGGAATCCTGAGCCGTGGTTCTGTCGCTTTGCTGGAGCTATGGTGCAGGATACTTGCCATCTGTTCCTCCAAGCATCTTACCCTCTCTTCCTTTCCTGGCTCTCTCAGGGACCAGCAGTGAAACAGTTCATGGACATCTTTTCCCTTCCAGAGATGACCCTCCTCGCAGTGGCCAATGACTTCTTCATTTCTAATGATATTGATTATGACCCTATCCACCTTTATAAGGATGTCACGGTAATGCTTCCTCTTGCATGCCTGTCTTCTTCTCCAGGGAGTTTCCAGCCTGAATTCCTCTTAGATGAGCTTATGGAGCTGGGGGACTCTGTTCATTCCCTCTGAGCCAAAGATAATCCCTCACTTGAATGCCCTGGATTCTCAACCTTAAATCATTTCACCACTACCAATGGAATGGTACCAAAGGGTAACTAGGAGGTGCAGTGAACAGAGCACCAGCCCTGGAATCAGGAGGACCTGTGTTCAAATCCTGCCCCAGACACCTGACATTTACTAGCTTAGTGTGACCTTTTGGCAAGTCACTTCATCCTGATTGCCTCAACTCCAGGACTGTCTCCAGTTGTCCTGATTCCTATCTGGCCACTGGACTCAGATGACTCAAGAGCAGAAAGTGAGGCCAGTGACTTAGCGTAGCACCCCTCCTCACTCAAATCCATTTCATATACTTGTCATGGCATCACCTCCCTGATGTCATGGTCTTCTTTGAGAACAAAGGACAAACATCAGCAATGGAATAAGATCTCTTTTCCATCAGTCGCTGAGGTTGTACCTAGAGGCAGCAGCTCAGGGAGAGTAGTGGCTTGCTTCTCTGTAGCATGTGGCTACTGTGTGAGTAGCCTACTGAGGCCTGCCTTGGAGGGGACAGCCTTACCTTTGAAGGCATAGAAGCCTATGGGAGTGAACATATCATTTTCCTTTTTGGTATTTCCTAAGTTGTATTTTCTAAGTGCCAGAGCAATGATGTAGCCAGTCGGTGCCCTAGACATTCAAAAGATGGAATAATCATCAGGGGCCAGGGTGTTCACTGAAGGCTTCTGGAAGGAGCATAAACTTGAAGGAAGGGTTAGGGATTTAAGTTAGGTCAGTGGAAATGGATGGAGCTACTTAAAGAAAGCCACTGTGACATTATCAGGGGTGAGGGTCAGGGATTCAAAGACAGTGAATAGTCAGAGAATTTGGTTTGTGTGGGAAAGTAATAGGAGATCATCATTTAGCCTTTACTCAGAGATGTAGGGGAAGAGGGATGTCCTCAAAGTGGTTCCAAGCTAAGTGTGGTTTTAAGGTTTAAGATGCTGAGTAGAGAATTAGGGAGCCCACCTTGAAGGTTGGTAGACCAATCCAGCCCCAGTGACCGCCTGTGTTCAAGACCAAGTCAGACCCAGGCCATGCTCTGGAAGGATTAATAGGAGAGGGCCCACCCAAGAGAGACCTCGGGAAACAGCAAAGAACTGTCTAAAAAGAAGAAGAAAGAGGAGACTTTGGGTGAGGAAATCAAGGTTGGCTTCCTAGAGGAGGTGGCATCCAAGTGGTGGAAGCTGAGATGGATGTAGAAAACACCAGCATTTGCTCCAGGACCTGAGAGTTTGGCAGAGTCTCAGGCCATGGGTAGACACCTTGGATCCCAGACTGAGGACTTTTAAGCTTTTAAAGTCTGAACTTTGGTCTCTTTGCCTTGGGATTAAGACTAGATTTCTAAGGTTGCTTAGGGCTCTGCAGTCTATTTTGACTTTCTTCATTAGGCAGTAGTGAGCCCTTAACAGGTTTTTGAAGAGGAGAAGTTCTCATTTGGAAGAAGACTGTAGGGGACAAAGAAGGAAAGAGAGCAGAGGCAGTAAAGGAGACTATTCAGACACTCAGATGAGAGGAGAGGAGGGCCCCAACTAAGCTGCTGTCAGTAAAGAAAGGGGAAGCTCGTGGTGGGGTACATGGGAATAGTGCCAGAGAGGAAGAGAAATCTGGGGGTAAAGGCCTCAGATCTCCCAATTTGCAACCTCTATTGACTATCCCCTTCTCCACGTCACCATTTGTAGAAGTTTCTGGAAAATATTGTTTTTAAAGAGAGACAGACAAGGAAAGGAAAAAGGGAGAGAAGGAAGGAGGGAGGGAGAGACAGACAGAGACAGACAGAGACAGGGAGAGAAAGTCAGAGACAAGGAAAGGAGGAGAAAAGAAGGGAAGGAGGGAGGGAGAAACAGAGGGAGAAAGCCAGAGACAAGGAAAGGAGAAAAGGAAGGGAGGGAGAGACAGAGACAGAAAGAGAAAGACAGAGACAAGGAAAGGGAAAATGGTGGGAGGGAGAGAGAAACAGACGGAGAGAAAAATCAGGAGACAAGGAACATAGAAAAGAAGGGAAGGAGGGAGAGACAGAGACAGAAACAGAGAGAGAGAGAGAGAGAGACTGGTCATTTCTGCTAGAGAAGTTCTTTGCATTTCTTGGTCCCTAAAGAGACTGAGACCCTATTTTGTGTTGTGACTCCTGAAAAGGATGGTCATTTGGGGGTCGGAGGCTCTGCCTCCCTAATATGTAACTGGGTGACTGAGAAATGGACAGTCTATCCTGTCCTTCACATCCTCCCTTAGGGAAGCCAGAACCATTGTGTCAAAGAACCTAGAACAACATTGCTTTCATAGAGACTAAATCTCTTCCTGGAGAGATCATTGGGGGGGAGGGGCAGATGAGTTTGTGTTTTTCACTATCTTTCCAAACTTGAAGTTGTGAAAGAACAAGCTGTTGTGTTAGAGGAGAGCAGGCACCATGAGCCGTTTTGTCTTATCTCTTAGAAACAGCTGCCAAGGCAGCTTTAATGAGCTTGGGGTGGAGGGGAGGGAAGAGAGAGGCCCCCAATTCTGGAGCCTTCAATGAGGTGAGCCCATGGCACCTTCCCCGGAAGAAAGGCCACCTTTCCAATTGGCTTTCTTGCCCACACTTGAGAGCTTAGGGTTTTTCATGAGCTGGGCAGAGGCAGGGAGCTCCCAGTTTGGTGTGCTTGGCTTGTGACAGGCCTGGAAATTAAATCGGGGATGCGATTCAGATGTGGAACTCTCTGTCCCCATTGAGGAAGATTCAACCATGGTCAGTGGACCTGGGACATCCACAGAATGAGCAGGAATTTAAAAAAGGTAGATGGTGTGGACATGGTACCTAACAATTCTTAAATAATGGCATCCTGAGGACTGAGGCACTACCCTCCACCCCCACCCACCTTAGAGCCTCGTCACTTGCTTCATGGAGTATCTGAAGGGAATCCAGAAAGTTGGACCCAGAACTCTGAGGGAGCCTTCTCCCCCCACCCCCATAGCCCAGTGGCTTTGGAGAGGCCAGCAACATGCTGAGCTCTGGAGGGACCCTAGCCTTAGGGGAGTTCCCCAGTGGGAGGGCTTTGCTTCTTGTTTATAACTTAACTACCCATAAAGTGACCCCCTCAAAGGTCACCATGTCAGCCAGGCCACATGTTAGATACTAAGGATCCAAAACACCAAGAGTTACCCAGTTCCTGCCCGTCTCATCCAGGTACCCTGCCAGGCTTGGGGGGGCTTCACACTTTAGGTGTCAGAGCAAAGCCGGAGGCTGGGATTTGGGCCTGGATGCCCCATTTTAGGAAGGAGCATTGGGAGAAAGGAGCCAAGCTGGTAAGCAAGAGCACTGAGCCAAGGGTTCCAGGGAAGGAATGACACCAGGAGACAAGACTCAGTGAGAAGGAGGGTAGACCCTAGAGGCCGGGAATATCCAAAATCTGCAGTGCCTCCTAGCCCAGGCTCCCATTTTGATGGGACCTTCTGTTTTGGATAAGGAATCCGGCTGGACTCTTTGACCCCAGAAAGCCCCTTCCTAGAGGGCTAGGTTGGGACAGCAGGGAAGGGGAAGGAACTGAAAGGAATGCCCCTCAGTCTCTCCTCCCTCATTCCTCCCCCGCTCATACTCTCCCCAGAGCCTCATTCCCTTGTCCAGTACTTTTCCACTGGTGTTTTGGGCTGCCAGGAACATAGTGGACACTCTGGAATGCTGGGTCTGTGTGTGTTGGCATGGTGAACCCTGATTACTCTCTTGTAAAGACTCCCCTGTTTTCTGACCGGGAAAGAACTGGGGCAGGGCTTTGGAGAGGCCAGGAGTCCCATGTCTCCTCCCTCCCTGCTTGTGCTGCAGCAGAGCAGCCTAATTCCAAGAGACTCGGTGCCCCCCCACACACACACACTCTCATTGTTCCAGGAGTAGGGTCTTTCCAAAGCTGAAGCAGAAACCCCAGATCTGAGGCCCAGCAGAGGCCACATTGGCTCCTGGCTTCTTTGCCGTTCTAGGCTGCAAGGTGCCTTGGGGGCCCTCCTTTTCCAAAACTGAGATGTAGGGAAACTGAGGGACATTTGAGCAGCAGCATAAATGGGATACACACCCTGTTGGAGTCCTCTGACTTCCAGTCTTGCCATTTGAAACCAGACCCCCAAGAGTCCGTGGCATCCAAACTTTTGATGTGTTTCATTTCCAATATGGTAAATCACAGCGGATAGGAGCCATTTAAACCAAAGCTTTTTTTGGTTGGCGGTGGGGGGTGGGGGAGGAATCCCTCAGTAATTTTCTGGAGTATAATTGGAGAACAACTGCAAACTATCCAAAAGGATTTAATCCGTGAAATTGGCAGATCCCTACATTCTCTTTTCTAAGTAGCCCACCCCTCCTGTGAGCCCTCCCCTGGGTGACCCCAGCTGAGCCCTTCTTGTGCCTTAGGCAAATTCTTTTGGCGTCTCTGGTTACTAGAGAGGTGAGAGTCTTGTTTTTCTCCAACTCCAGTAATTGTTTTCCTTCACTTTTTTGGAGCCTCTTTTCTTGGGACCAATGGTCTCTGGAGACTGCTCTTTGACCCCAGAAATGTGGAATGGGCTCTGGTTTTTTGGTCTGGGATACCAGATGATTCCTGGTCCCTCTCCCCCTAGGCTATAAATGGAGTGCCTCTCCATTTCATTTCTTACAAGTTTGTGAGTTTGGAGGCCAGTCCTCAGTGAAACCTGCCCTGTGGGAGACCTCGGAGGACTAGCAGCCCACTGGGAGCTCCAATTTCAGTTGGAGAATTGTTCGGAATGAGGAAAGGCTCAGTCCCTGGTGTAGCTGGAGGTGGACTTGCTCTCAGCCCTCTTCCTTCTTGTGGGCTGCTCCTCAGGATGGGGATGGGGGGTGTTCAGAAATGCCCCCTTGGCTTCTCTAAACCATCATGTTTCCTCCCTTGTTATCTTAGGACGCCATCAGGGACGTCCATATCAAAGGCCTCATGTACAAATGGATCCTCCAGGACTTGGGTGAGTTGGAAGAGGCCTCCAAACATAGGAGTGCTCTATGGAGAAACCAAACAGGAGAGTGAGGGAGTACCTGCCTGTGTGTGTGTGTGACCGTGACCATGAGTGTAGGGGAGAAGCACAAGAGAGAATTAGATCACATCTCCTTGGTTGTGTGGCCCAGACCGGAGCCAATTGTGTGTGCATATGTGCACATGTGTGTGTGCATCCACACGCTTCTTCTCTCTGACCTTTCCTGGGGTGAAGATGCTAAGAGCCACTTCTAATGGCTTTCCTCAGTTCTGGTCTTGAAGTCACACACTAAGAATTAAGGGAAAGTAGCTGTGGGGAATCCTCAGGGCTGCGCCCCAGGGGCCATGCATGACCCATTCAAGCTCCCCACACTTGACTTTGTGTCCATTCTGTAGAACAGTACATCCTACGGGGTGAGGAGACCTATGCTGTCCTGCGGCGCCTGGTGGACAATGGCAAGAAGCTCTTTCTCATCACCAACAGCCCATTCAGCTTTGTGTGAGTAGCCTTAGAGGAGCAGGGTACCCTGCTGCCCTGCCCCTATATCTGGTCCCAGCAGGTCCTGCCAGGGCTGGAGTGATGGCTAGGGCAAGGGGGGTTGGGGAGGTGGGGAAGCCATGGAGGAAGAGAGGCCACAAGCCTCCCTGCTCTTCTCTGTCTCTCCAGTGACAAAGGTATGAAGTACATGGTGGGCAAGGAGTGGAGGGATTTCTTCGATATAATCATCGTGCAGGCTGATAAACCACATTTCTTTAACGATGGCATCAAGTAAGTGTGTGGGTCCTGAGAGGATGGCCTGTTCTGATCCTGTGGCCCAGATGTAATTCTGGGAGGGAAGTCAGGCCACTCAAAATCCTGCCCCCCAGCCCACCAGGCAGAGCCCACTTGTAGAGTTTTTCCTATTTTGCTCCTACTTCCCCTTTGGATAACCTCAGGATTTTCTAAACTGTTTTTCTCATGGGCAATCAGTTTTATGGAGGAGGGCAGTGACCATCCCAAGACCCTTGCTAATAATGTGGAAGCTGAAACTTGAACCCAGATCTCTTACATCCTGGACCAGTGTTCTCTCTGCTACCCAGTGCTCCTCTTCTAGCATCTACAAATTGGCCTCCTGAGATTATTCTTCATCTTGCCTGGGGCTGGGCCTCTAGGTCACTTCCAACCCATCTCCCTACTCCCTTGCTCCCCTGTGGGAAGGAAAGATCACAGGACCTCTCCTGTTGCATCCTAAGAACTTACATGTCATCTGGCACTTAGGAAATGCTGTCATTCATTCATTCATTCATTGATTCTCACTGGAGAAATGAAACGATATATTGAGTGACTCTTTCATTCCCCACACATTGGAGGTTGGCCTGGACTTGTCCAGCTCAGGGTCCCATGGACCCTCCCCTCCCCCAGAGAAGGTCTATCCACTCCACCTTCTTCCTCACGCCAGAAATTCATGTTACTGTTCTGTAAAACCAGGACCCCAGAGTGGGGTGGGTGCCATATTGTCATAAAGTTGGGCTAGACCCACTCTGGCTTTAGAAATGAAGACTTCAACCTTTAGTTCCTATTTTTGTTGTAAATTTAGTTGGCTGAAGGTGTTCTTGTAGGGTGGGAATCTACTTAGGAGTTTTGAGGCTTTAACTTTGTTTTCCAGAGGCCTAGCCTTGACTTAAGTCATAGCCCACTTGCCCTTCATTTTTATAGGAAGAGCAATGGAGAGGGTTTAGATTCAACCCTTGAGAAGTAATGCAGGGTGGAGGTGGATGAGCTGAGAGGGTTCTGGACAGTCTCCGAAGCTCATCTCTTTGATCTGCCCTGCCCCCAGGCAGTGGCCTTTGTTTAGGCTCTTGGCCCTTCCTCCCATTGATTTGACCAAATGCAGCTGTTGACCCTTTCAAACCTCCCATCCTATTCTGAGGACTGAGACCAAACAAAGGTATCTGAAGCTGGATGGGCCTAGCCTGCCTTGGCTTCCTGTGCACCAGTTTATTCCTAGAATAAAGGAAGTCTTTGCTTTGCTTTTAAGTGTTGGGGGGGGGGGGGGGGGAGGAAAGGCAGCCTCCTGCCACTTCTACCATCTGCCACTGGGATGGGTGGGGAGGGGCTGCACTGAACCTGGTGGGAGGACCTAGACACCCCAGCTGCCTGCTTCTTTTCTTCAACCTCTCTCCCATTTGCATAGAAGAGCAAAGAGGGAAACTGAGACTGTGTTCTGTCCAATGAGACACATGTTCTGTCCGATGTGACTTCCTCTAATTTCCCTCATAAAGATATTCTGTTTCTGTTGAAGGGCCTTTCATTTGGAGATGGGAATGGGTGGGGGTACTCTTTCCCAGTCTTAGAGGCCCACTTCACCTCAGTGACCTGATCTCAACATGATCTCAACATCTTGAATCTTCTTTACCGCAAGCATATTCCTAAAGTCTCCACGCGCCACAAGGGCCCTGACTTTTCTAAGGAGATAAGCGGGGGGGGGGGGGGGGGGGGGGCAGGTGGTACAGTGGATAGAGCACCAGCCCTGGAGTCAGGAGGACCTGAGTTCAAATCCAGCCTCAGACATTTAATAATTACCTAGCTGTGTGGCCTTGGGTGAATCACTTAACCACATTGCCTTGCAAAAAAAAAAAAAGATAAGCTAGGAGTGGATAGACAAATGTCATGAGTCTCTGGAAGAAGCCTCCCTCTGACACTCATTTCCAAGAGGAATAAGCATTCTCTTTGAGAAGAGAAGAAGAGTCCGGGCAGCCCCCAGCCCAGTGACCCAAGCTCCAGAGCCCAAGCCTGGCCATGTACTAGAGGAGAATTCCCCCATGCTGGGAGAAAAGGGAAGACAACCGGTATCTGAATGACTGTCCTTTCTTTCTGGCAGACCTTTCCGACGATTGGACGAGAATGGAGACCTTCAGTGGGATAAGATCATCAAACTAGAAAAGGGCCAGGTCTACAAGCAGGTGAGGCTGGTGCCTGTTGATCCAAAGGCCTGAATTGGCAAACATGTGAGGATGTCATAACTAGTGCCAGAATGGTGGCCACTGGCTCTGTTTCTCAAAAACTACCCTGACCCTTCCACCCATAGTCAGATAGTGACCACCGCTGCTTCAGATTCCTTCCTGACCACAGGCCCTGAAGCTCATTTCTGCAGGGGAGTAGGAGGCTGCTCCACTGGCAATATGAGGGGTATGGGGTGGCTTCAGGTTCTACTCATATGACCAGGGCTTGGAGGGGAAAAAGGGAAACCACTTCCAGTGTGCAGAATAGGGACCCTTTCCTGGCACCTCTGGCAGTGCTTTGTCACCTCAGGGTTCCCCAGTGTAGCAAATAGAGAGATGGTCAGTAAGAGAACAGCCTGGAAATAGCAAAAAGCTGGCTAGGGATTGTAGGATTCATTGCCCATAATCCCTTTGGACTCCCTTCATACTCAAAGGTACCCTCAACAGAAGAGGTGCCCCCTCCACTCAGGGCTTTAGGCTTCTCAGTTTAAGACAGAGAAAATGGTTCCCAGAGGCAGCATCCTATTTTATGAGGTTCTAGGATCTGGGTTCTTAGTCTGGGACTAGAGCAAGAGGAAGGCATCTTTTCCTTTCCCTCCATTGGAGTTAGCCACAATCAAAGATTCGGCTGGTCCTGCTGGCCCTGGCTACACCTCTAGCATCTTGGGTCAGGGAACTCCAGTCCCCCCATCACCATCAAGGGAGCAGCTGAAAGGGAAGGAAGGGACCAAAAAAGATTGCCCAGTTCAGTTATCCCTTCCATCGTTCCCCCTGATAGTCAAACCGAGAAAGGAAACAGTCCTTTAAAACTTGGTGCCTCTGCGCAACAACATCGGGAGGTGGGAAATGTGAGCCCCATTTTTCAGATGAGGAAATTGAGGCAAATGGAGGTGAAGTGACCTGCCCAGGGCCATGCACCTAGGAAGTTCCAGAGGCCAGATCATGCAGGGGAAGGGTTGGGGAAGGGATGACTAGAAAACTCAACCTTGGGTTGCAGTTGAAATGGAAGTAAGCAGTGTCACCTCCTAAGGCATGGTTCGGAGTGGAGCTGGTGGAAGACATCGACTGCCATGCTTTGGGGATCGAGTAGCCAGGGCCACAGCAAGGGGTCGTGTTGCCCAGTGAAGCATTCTTTGAGAATTCTTGATATTCTTCCCCCTCCAACTTTGAATTCCCCCTAAACCTGAATCTCTTCCATCCCCAGGGGAACCTGTTTGATTTCTTACGGCTGACTGGGTGGCGAGGATCCAAGGTCTTCTACTTTGGGGACCATCTCTACAGTGATCTGGCAGTAAGTGTTTTTAAGGAGCCACAAGGAGAGGTGAGCTGCTTGGTAGGAGTTGCACAGACAGCAGTGGTTTCCCCCCTCTTGGGGTCTGGGGGGAAATTTTTAGGCTAATTCAGTGAGCGTGGCGGGGGCGGGGCAGGGAAGAAGAGCCGTGGTTGTCCTCTTCAGCACCTTTTCCCTGCCCCACTGCCGCTTTTCCCAAGGACCTGATGCTTCGACATGGCTGGCGTACTGGGGCCATCGTGCCAGAGCTGGAGACTGAGACCAAGATTGTCAACACAGAGCAGTATTCCCAGTCCCTGACATGGCTGCAGGCCCTCACTGGCCTCCTGGAACGAATGCAGGTCAGCGCTCTTCCTCTGCCGCTTCCTTTCCAAGAGACCCAGGGGAGGCATCTTGGCCAGAGGGTTGACAGGATGCAGGTTTGGATTCTCTGATTTGAGATGCTGTAAATCAGGTTTTCTTTTTGGTCACTACCCAGATGTTTCGAGATGCTGAGTCCCAGCAGGTGCTCCAAGACTGGATGAAGGAGAGGCAGGAGATGAGGTAGGTGGAGGCACTGAGGCCAACATGGCTGGTGGGTAAGCAGGGTGGGACTTCAGCCCCAAGACCTCTGGGCCATGCTCCCTGTCTTGACCCCTGCCTTTCTCCCTCCCCTAGCTCTCTTACCCTATCTACTGCACAATTCTCTGAAATCAGGAAGTCACTGCCAGGGCTGGAGCTCTCACACTCTCCCTTTTCTCCCAGGGCTGTCACCAAGAATTTATTCAACCCTCAGTTTGGCAGCATCTTTCGAACCTGCCACAACCCCACCTACTTTTCCCGCCGCCTCTGCCGCTTCTCAGACCTCTACATGGCTTCCATCAGCTGCCTGCTCAATTATGACCTCCGCTACACCTTCTTTCCCCGCCGTACCCCTCTGCAGCACGAGGCCCCCCTCTGGATGGACCAGCTCTGCACAGGCTGCATGAAAACCCCATTTCTGGAGGAGATGGCCCACATTCGCTAGAGTGTGTGCTTCTCACCCGGGGATGCTGGGCCATTCACAAGCCTAGGGCAAGGCTGGGTTCTTCTGGTCTCGGCATATCCCCCTCCCATCCCCTAGCTTGGTCAGAGGTTGGGAGCCAAAGGGTGATCATGGGGCTGACCATGACGATGTCCCAAGGGGAGGAGACACTGGCATCAGCTGTTGCCTTTGTGCCCCTTCATCATAACCACCTTAGGGACCCACACAACCCTACTCACATTGTCCATTGGTTGGCTGTTCAATGGGTTTGTCAACGATCCTTTGGTGCTAGGGAGGAGGAGCCTGTCCCTGAGGCCTGAGGGATGGCTGCTCCCTAGTTAGGAATCTTTCTCTCTAGACCAAGCAACAGAGCCTGGTTACTGCTGTGTGTGTGTGTGTGTGTGTGTGTGTGTGTGTGTGTGTGTGTGTGTGAGAGAGAGAGAGAGAGAGCCTTAGAAAAATGTGAATCCATGTGCCTACTGGAAGGTCAGGCAGAGAACTCAAAAGGCTAGTCCCAATGGACTTCAAAAGGAACCCTTTGGTTGCTATTGGCCAAGTGGCAGCCAGGGCCCAGGAAAATGAAGGACTTCCCCAAGGTCCTAGAGTATAGGATGGGAGATTTAGTTGGGATTTTTTTTTGGGGGGAGGGGGTTAGTAAAAGGAGTGGGTGGGAGGGAAGGAAATGGATGTTATTCTTTGCAGCTGGTAGGGTCAGGGTCTGTCCTGGCTTCTTGGACTTCTCTCAGGAGTGGCCAGAAGGCTGCCAAGAAACAAGCTGCTTTGGCTCTTCTACCTACACAACCCCGCACAGACCTCTCTTTCTGGAAACCTCAGTCCCCACCCCCCAAACCTGTAGTGAGCCCGAGCCTTGCCTGCTTTCTTTCTTGCCAAAACACTATGGCCTTGACTCTGGCATACAGACTATTTGGCAGATAGGGAAGCAAGAGGTGTTTCCACAAGGTACCAAGGGCTCTTGCCAGTAGCAGGGACTCTGCATTTTGTCAAGGTATATACAAACTCAGCCGTTCTTTAAAAGGCCAGCATCTCCAGCCTCACCTTGTGGGTATTGCCAGGCTCTCCTCTACCTTCTGCCTCTAAATATGGAGAAGCCTGCTGTCCTATGCTGTTACAAAGGCATCTGCATGTACAGAACATCTCTAATGGGGATGGTGGGACATGGCAGGCACCATCCTATCACTGATACTTCGAACCCTCCTATGAATTTGGCATCATCTCTGTGCAACTTCTGAAACCTCAGGCTTCCCTCACAGACTGCTCAAGTGGCTAGACCATGAGGCAGGCACCAGGTCCCTCTCACCTCAGCCTTCTGCCTCTCTGATCACCCCTTTCCTTTTAAAGGAAAACAAAACCAAAAACCTTAGCCTTTATTTCTGAACATGATCTCCCTCAAACAGCCATCTGCTGAATGAATGACCAAAGGTTCTGCCTGGTTTTATCTATCCTCAGGTAAGTGGGAAGTGCTGGGGACAGTAATAAAAAGAAGCCATCCCCAGAATTCTGGTGGAAGAAGACAGGTGACATACATAGAGGGGCCTGGTGACCCAGTAGCAGTGCTTTGGTGTGAAAAGAGAGGGCTAAGGAAGGGAGTCATAGGCCAATTGGTAGACATGGCCTCTTAGAATAGAATGGGGTGAGGGGGGAACTGGAGGGGGAAGGGGAGAGTGAGTAAAGATGGCTGGTGAGCCAGTCCACCAAAGGCAACAGAGCCATGCCTGATGCTCCACCCAGTGTCCCAGCAACCCAACTTGCTTATCTATTAGCGTTCTGCTCACTGCTTACATTCTAGAATTTGGTCACTACTTTAAAATGATCTGCTCTACCACATTGCCCCCCCCCAGCCCCCACCTCCCACCCCATAATAAGAGTTCTCTGGGCCTGTTCTTCCATGGAGATGGAAGATCAGAATCAAGAATAAAGGACTGTGATGGAAAGGGGAGAGGAAAGTGGCAGGTGGATTGCCCATATACTCCACACCCTCCAAAAGCACTTAGTTTTCAAAGTTTGGATGAACAAAACTAATGGAGGTTAGGGGAGGCCCTTGCACCAGGAGGATGAGGAAAGGTACCTTCCAGATGCTGCTTGAGCCAGCTTGGAAGATTGGGCATTAGAAGAGGCTTCTAGAGGGAAGGGAGTATACCCCAAGTTTGGTGCCCAGGCTAGCTTGAAGCAGAGAAATGGGAGATGCCATGGCCCGGTGTATGAAGAGAAAGACTGGGATCTTTCAACTGGATCATAAAGTGCTTTCCATTGCTGAGGTGTTGGGGATCAGGCAGGGATAGAGAGGAAGTGGTAGTGCTGCTTGGGCACCAGAACCAAAGTCTTGGACTGGAGGGGACAGTTGATTTGAAGAAGAGAGAAGGGAGGTTTGGATGGCACATATTTTGTGAAAGCCACAAACTAGGGTATTTCTCAACTGGGGAGTGGCTAAACAAATTGTAGCATGTGAATGTAATGGGTTTTAATGATGCTCTAAGATGTGATAAAGATGATTGCAGACAAGACAGGCAAAGGGAAGCAAGTGGAGCTGGGAACAGAAAGACACAATGACCCCAAAAAGCAAATCATAAACATAAATGTTTTTAAAGTTTTTTTAAATCCCCATGGCCCCAAAGGAAATGTGAAAAGAGGCCTCCCACAAACCCGTCTTCCTCCCCTCTCCCTGTTTTTCTGAGGTGGAAGATTGATGGCTGTGTAAACTACATATAATTTCAATATGTTGCTTAGTTTTGCTGATGGATTTCTTTTAAAAATTCTTTTGTTAAAGTGGAATGACTTTTTGAGAGGTGGGGGAGACAATTTTGATGATGTCAAAGATTAAAAATCTTTTTAAAAGCTCTGGTTTTTTAACTGGACAGCATGAGGCAGTAAAGTATTAAAGAATTCAAAAATATTATTGAACTATATTGAGAAGCATAGGACTTGGGAGATAATATTCTGCAGTATTCTGTACTGGTTAGACCACATTTTAGAAAAGTTATTGATGACTCAGCCAACATGAATTTATGTGTTCAGTCATGTCCACTTGTGGAACCCCATTTGAGGTTTTCTTGGCAAAGATACTGAAATGCTTTGCCATTTCTAGCTCCAGTTTATTTTACTGATGAGGAAACTAAGACAAATGGTGAAGTGACTTGCCCAGGGTCACACAGCTAGGAAGTGGCTGAGGCCAGACTTGAACTCAGGAACTCAAGTCTTCCTGACTCCAGGCCCAGCTCTCTATGTCTATAGCAATTCAATACCCAAATTGATTAAACACACATCAAGTGCCAGGCATTGTGTGTTGGAGAATGGCAAGAAAAAAAGATAGTCCCTGTCTTCAAACTCAACCTTCTAATGGAGGCAATGACCTACAAATAGGAGATGTATACTGTGATGCCCTTTCTCTAATGCTATCATCTTGAGCCTCCACGGACTGAGTTCCTCACATTAGGTGCCAATAAGGAGCAGCCCAGTTCCATTTAATTACTTCAGCTAACATTTATAGAAGGCTTTTTTACTTTGAAAATGCAAAAAGGACAAACGTTTGTTTTCCCATACCTTGGGATGCAATTTTTCCTAGGCTGCTTTCACTGTAGGTTAAATTGATTTCCCAAAGTGCACATTCATGTGTGGTGTGACTAATAGTTATTGTTTCAAACTTGTTATTTCAAAGAGAACTATGGCAACCAAATTAATGGTGGCATGACTTGTACATTATGTTTATTGTCGTGAGGGGTATGTTGGACAAACACATCCTCATTTGCCTTTTCTATAACCACCCCATGACCTGATTTAATAGGAAGCAGGGTTACTGATGTTGGTCTGGATGCTGAGAGAGTCTCTTGGTCTTTAAATTAGTTTCTCTTCCTCCTGTATCAACACCAGGCAAGCATTAGTATGTGGCATCTGGTGACAGAATGTGACGACCTGGTACATCCAAACCTGGCCCCTGCTGAGCTAATCAAGTACAACCTTTCCTCACATCTTCAACCATGATGTGTCCAGAACACAAAGACTTTGGTTACCCAGAAGTGCCTGGTGGGTCATGGAAAGAATGCCCCTAGATGACTAGTTGGCACCATTTATGGTCAGAACTATAAGGGTATCTGATCATCTTCAAATCTCTTTTATTCTTGCTTAATGATAGCTAGGTGTGGACTGAGACCTGGAGGCAAGATCCCAAACTCTTTGGTCAGTATAATCAATGCTAATTGCAGACCTGAATTTGGAAGAGATGAAAGTCTAGAGAGCTCTATTGATCTTTTGAAACTCACCGAATTGGAGGTTTCAAAAATGGAAAAGGAGACATTGTCCCTCACCGACTGGTGTGATTGAGTAATACCACCAGAGCACACCTGGAGCAAGAATGGCCAAAGTGACTAAACCAGTGTCAATCAAAACAAAAAAATCTAATCCCATGGTTAGCAGACCAAAATCAGGTAGAGATAGCCTGACTCTGATGGAGAGTCAGGAAGCCCAGAGTTCAAATTTGACCTCAAAAATTTACTAGCTGTGTGACCCTGGGCAAGTCACTTCACTTCTGTCAGCCTGTTTTCCTCATCCATAAACTGGGGGTGATGATAGCGACTACTTCCCAGAGTTGTCACAGTGAGGGTCAAAGTTATAAAAATGTCGGCACAAACAATTCTACCCCACATCCCTCTAGAGAATATTCATGATGGGCAGTTAGATGGGGCAGTGGATAGAGCACCATTCCTGAAGTCGGGAGAATCTGAAGTCTAAAACGGCCTCAGACAATTACCTAACTGCATGACCTTGGGTAAGTTACTTAACCCTGTTGCTTTGCAAAAAAAAGAAATGTTTATGAGTGCTGTATTAGTCTCTCAAGCCCTTCTCATTCCATGTCATCGTGACCCTGTCAGAGGAAGTGTCTACTGGTGGAAAAAAAAATGGCCCTAGGACTCCCAGGATGCCAAGACTAATAAACTCAAAAACTGATCGTTAGCCCCTTTAACCCCTAACTTGCTGTAAGTACTATTAGGGATAAGTACTCTATTCCTCTCTCACACATGCCTTACTCTCTATTAACTGATTTTGCTAGACCTAGAAATAACAGGACAGTCCTCTGTTGGTTCCATCCTAGTTCTGTCCCAATGTCTGAGTCCTAAGGGTGTCAAGGCTTCTGATAGGAGCATAATTATTCCCTCCCCCACTGTGTCCTGACCACTACGGATATGGAAGCTGCATACCTAGAGTAGCCCTGATTGCCCTCTGTGAAGTCAATAGTTTGTGAGCTGATGATCTGAACTCCAAAATGGTGACAGAAATGGAATGTGAAGAAGCCATTCAAGATAACTTTTTGGAGAAAGGTTGGTTGTGGAGAGGGTGGGGGAGGGAAGAAAGGGGAAGGCTCAGTCAGTCAACAAGCCTCAAATTAGCTAATATGCCCAGTGGCCAGGTACCTTGGAGACTTGGCTACAAAGGCTATTGTGAAGGGACATTACCCCTCCCACTTAAGTGGATTGCTTGTTGTGTGTCATTTTCCATCATGTCTGATGTTCTTGTGACACCATTTAGGGTTTTCTGGCAAAAATACTGGAGTAGTTTGTCATTTCCTTCTCCAGCTCATTTTACAGATGAGGAAACTGAGGCAAACAAGTAATTTGGCCAGGATCTCACAAATAGTAAGAGTCTGAGGCTAGATTTGAATTCAGGTCTTAGTCACTCCGGGACAGGTACTCTATCCAATGAGCCACCTAGTTGTCCCCAATAGATTGCTTAGGAACAAGAAATTAACCCCACGGGATTACTTGCTCTTACCAATACCTTGGCTGTTCTCCTTAATAAAAGCTCTTCCTCAGGATGGGGAGGGAGTAGCAGGGGCAGACTCAAACATCCAGAATTCCCCTGATAACCACCATTATCCATTTGCAGAACCACAGACTTCAGAGGTATAGGGAAAGGAAGCTTGCTATCATTTGAGAAGAATTCTATGCCATCTTTTGAAGTCAGGCTTGGTTGGTTCTTGTCCTTCATTATTGAAGAAGACCAAAAGGACATCGCTATGCTTGAGACAAATGACAGTGTGTCCAACTGTGGCCGATCAGGCCAATAGAGCTTGGAATGCTCTACCACAGGTCGGGCATAAATAGTCCACATGACCACTTGGGGTGGGTGCTCTACACTTAGGTATGTCACATTTCCTTTGAGTTGCTTCAGTTCTGCCTTCCTTATAGAGTGCAACCTCCCTCTCTGATGAGGGCACGCCATGCTGGGTGGTCCTGTGCCAGTGTCTCCTATGATGTACAATCAATTCTAAAGTTCTTCAATGAGACCTTCAGGACAGAGTGCCGATCCTGGAGTCAGGAGGACCTGAGTTCAAATGAAGTCAGGATAGACGTTATTGAGAGAGGCACTCAAACTGACCCCATTGCCCAATATTAGAATGGTTTTATGTGACCGTTAAATAAACATGACCCACTCCAGAAAATTTCTCTCTCCCTCCAGACAGATAGGGCTTCAACCCCATAGGAACAATCTTTCCTCTGAGACAAAAGGCAATCAATCCATGGCTCTGTGATAACCGAAATGAATGTGTCTCTGGTGATGACAGTGCATAGTTAATGCATTAATAGCTACAAGGTCACCTAAATGGGCTACCTACTGGTTAATCAGTTACTGTTTTCTTGTTCCTTTGATGGAATACAGACACTTGGGGGCAGTGAGACATCTCTTTTTCTGTTGCACTGCTCATATTCCCATATAGATTGCAGTTCTGGGTCACAGTCTTAGGACAAGGAAGAGCACTAGCACAATAGAGCTTATGGCCACAAGGGAGCAGGAGACTCTGATCACAATTTCAGAGCGGAAAAGAATACTTCTGGTCACTCACAGACTAGAGCACAGGCCAAGAGAATAGTAAACACATGGATCATACTACTTTGGAAGAACTGAAAACATAGAGACGCTCACAAATAGCTCTGAAAACCACTGCATAAAAACCCTGAAGCTTAAATCAGTGCCCCCTCCACCAAAGGGACAGAATCAAGCATTAACATATAAAGTCAAGAAAGAGACTGGAAAGATAAGCAAACAGCAAAAAAAGAACCTGAGCATAGACAGTTACTATGGTGGTAGGGAAGATCAAAACAAAAACTTAGAAGAAAACAATAAATAAAGTCAAAGTTGCTACATCTAAAGCCTCAGAGAAAAATGTTCATGGGTCTCAGGCCCAAAAAGAATTCCTGAAAGTGCCCAAGATTTTTAAAAATCAAATGAGAGTGATTCAAGAAAATCATGAAAAAAGAGTCAGCAGCTTGATAAAAGAGGCGCAAAAATATTGAAGAAAAGAACATCTTAAAAAACCAATAGGACAAATGGTAAAAGAGACACAAAAATCCACTGAAGAGAAAGAATGCCTTTAAAAAGCAGAAATTGACTACATACAAAAAGAAACCCCAAAACTCACTGAAACAAATAACTTTTTTTTTGTTTTTGCAAGGCAACGTGGTTAAGTGGCTTGCCCAAGGCTACACAGCTAGGTAATTATTAAGTGTCTGAGGTCGGATTTGAACTCAGGTCCTCCTGACTCCAGGGCCAGCGCTCTATCTACTGCATCAACTAGCAGCCCCTAAAGAACTTCTTAAAAAGTAAAATTGAGGAAATGAAAAACAGGTGCAAAAGCTCACTGATAATAATTGTGATGTATAAAAAGTTCAAGATATTTAGTTTCTGGGTAATTAATATTTTCATTAATTATAGTTAGTGAATAATTAAGGAAAAGATGGTCATTTTAGCTTTCTCTTATAAACCAAAGACTATGGAGGCCCCTCAATGCTTATATGCCCTTGAAAGAGTGGGTATTCCTGACAGTGGCTATTGAGAGAATTAATATTAGAATGAGGGACCGACTTACTCTAATGAGGGGCTGGGGGACATGACTATGATTATGTTCCTCTTACTTATCTCTACTTCAGTCAGTTTGCACAAAGGAATGTCTCTCCATTCAAACTTTCCTGAATAGAGTACAGTGGACCAGAATTCACCTAGATTAGATGCTCTTTATAAGGTTTTATCGTTGGGTAGGGTCCTACCCAAGAATGTACCCAGAGGAGTTGGACAATCTCATCTATCAGCAATGTTCTTCAAAGATTGGACTTTGAATGAGGAAATAGGGGAAATATCTGACTACCCCCAATCCTGACATTAATTCGTTGTTAATATAAGAGAAATAATCATTTCTCTCATTGCTGCACTTGATTCTAGGAGAAGAGACAGTCTCCTCAATGAATCACTAACAAATACCACTATCACTTCAAGGGTTTCTAACTATGGGGAACAATGTGAGGGAGAAAAGGAAAGAGACTGACTGGTGCGCTGACATGACCAAATGGGGCCAGTCCCTTTTATTATAGGGAAAAGGTAGCTAGTAAATAATAATAATGATAAAATCATCCACTTAAGGCTCAGAAGTCTTGTCTCAAAATAGCTGTCTGGTTCTCTGAAAATGTCTGATACGGGCCTATGGTTTGGATGGAGTCTCACAACAGTTTCCAACTGACTGACTTCTCTGGTTCAGGTCACTTGTAGAGACTTCCCTTCTCCATTAAAAATATCTTACAAAATCGGTCTTAAAATTTTGCCTTTATTTTGCCAATACCAGATCAATTAGTGAAAGTTAGCTCCAACTTTATGTCTCTACAATTAGAAAACAAAATTTGGAACTTTTCAGACAAGAGAATTTATATTTTCAGGTTGGCCAATTGTCACATTGAGATAGCCAAGGATTCCAAATACAAACCAAAAATTAGAACCTAGTTTTTATGCTTGGCACTGCTCATCACCCTATTAGGAAGATTGTGCTAAGGAACTAGTAACACTTTCTATAGGAAAATGAACACGAATAAATTCTCTGAAAAGCTGCCATGTTAAATATAATTTTAGCAAAAGATGTTGGAATGGAATGCATAAATATACCATTTAAGAACAGTACTCATTAAGTTGTTTATAATGAACTATTTTCAATTTCTAGCCAGGGTCAAATGGATAACCCTTAGTAAAAGTAGATCTCTTTTTATGTGGCTATTTCTTTGAGGTCTTTACAAGACAGATCACAAATCATTCTTCTTTTGAGTTAAAGTTGTGTTGAAATCCTTTTCATTAACACAGAACTGAGGCAGTTATGGTATTAATCTCACTAAATAACAGAATTACATCCTGATCTCACAAATCTTTACATCATTACCTAATTATCTCTATCCTGTTGTGTGAAATGAAAGGACCCTATCTTACATGGGAATTAGTTGTCCTTTGTTCTTAAAGGGGACCAAAATGACAGCACTATGTTAGAGTCAAGGTACAGTGTATCCAGCCATGGCTGATCAGATCAGTACAAGCTTGGAATGCTCTACAATAGGTTGGGTACGGATAGCTCAAAAGAACATTTGGAGTGGATTCTCTGAATTTGCGCATCTTGAATTTCTTTTGAGCTACTACAATTCTGCTTTGCTCATAGAGTATAGCACCTCTGATGAGGGTGCATCATGCTGGGTGGTCCTGTGCCAGTATCTCCCATGTCATACAATCAAATTCCAAAGTTCTTCAGAGAGACCTTGAGAATGTCCTTGTATTACTTCTTCTGATCACCATGTGAGCCCTTGTCTTGTGTGAGTTGCCCATAAAAGAATCTTTTGGGCAGGTATACATTTGATATAGAACAACATGACCAGCCCAGTGGAATTGTGCTCTCTGCAGTGGAGTCTGAATACTCGGCAGTGGATCTCAATGTCTAGGACTTTATCCTGCCAGATTTTCAGAATGTTCCTAAGAAAATTCAAATGGAAGTGACTTGGTTTCTGGCATGGCACTTATGCAACAATGAGACTTTCAGTTTGGCAGGCAGCCTAATACCTCTTCTCTTCCATACTTTCCTCTGGAGATACCCAAACATTGAGTTAGCTCTGGCATGTCAGCCCCATCAAATATGTGTACAACCCTGGAAAGTATACTGCCAAAGTAAGTGAACTCATCCACAGTTTTCAAAACTTCTCCATTTGAGTCAGTGGGTGAAAGGGAAATGTACTGGGAGTAAGAGAAAGGAGAGGTAGAATCGGCTAAGATATTTCATGTAAACGATAGCTCATGTAGCTTTTTTGCAAATGGTATGAAAGGGGGAAGGTGGGGGGATTTGGGGGAGCCTTCATTCTCATAGGAAATGGCTCAGAGAGGAAACCACATACACACTCAATAGGGAATACACATCTAGGGGAAAAAAAGGAGAGAAGGGGACGGGGGAGGGGGGGATGTGGGTGATAGAGGAGAGGGTAGAACATAGGAGAGGATAGTCAGATAGAACACATTTTCTTTTTTACTTTTTGCAAGGTAGTGGGATTGGTTGACCTGTCTGGGACTGAGAGGCCGGGTGGTTGCTGGGTCTCTGAGCTGGGATGTACGTTTGGGGCCTCTTGGCCCCAGAGCCTGTGCTCTGTCCTCTGTGCCACTCGGCTGCCCCACAGCACATTTTTAAAGAGGGACAGAGTGAAAGGCAAGAGAAGATAGAATAGATGGTAGTGGTGAGGAATGGATGGAGGGAATTGCAATCAGCAACAGTAACTGTGGAAAAATATGGAGGTAACTTCTCTTATGAACTTATGATAAAAAATGTCATCCACCCAAGACAGAGCTGGTGGGATCAGAACACAGACTGAAATGCATTTTTTTCTCTTTCTTTCACTTTCTTTCTCATAAGGTTTTATATTTTTGTGAGGGAGGGGGTATATATTTATATCTGAAATAACAAAATTCCAAATAACCAAAATTTCAAGTAAGTTCACTTCATAAGGATTAAATATCAATTAATCTCACCTCAGGAGTTTACAAGGCAGCCCACTGTGCCCAAGGTCACACAGCTTTGTCATCATTAAGGGTGTGAAGATGGATTTGAAGTCAGGTGCTCCTGACTCCAGGACTAGAGCTCATTTTGTTTCTTAACAGCACACATTTTAAACTCCCAATTATTGACCAATATTTCTTCATATTAGAACCATTCCTGAACATCACAATATCATAATCCAAATTATGCATTTTTCAATTTAAAAACCTTTCAAGTTAATATTATATATTGTCTAATCTAATATCCTTTAACTGGATAAACTGGAGTTTATTAACATTTCTTGATCTCTCCAGTTCTGATTAAGAGTTGTTCTATCAGTCTCTAATTGAGGACTACAGGTTTCAGGATGTTTACCTCTTACCTCCCCCCCCACAGGATCTGTTCTTTAAGAATAATTAAGGACAGAATGGAGAATGGAAGTGCCCTCCGAGATCACTATCTAGAGCCTGCAGCCCATGCCCTCCACTCTGACAACTTGTTTCTGGCCCCCTTCCAGGCCTAGGACAGCTTCTAAAATGGTCACCTCAGCCAGTTCTCACTTGAACAAAAATATAAAGCAGATGTACTTGAAGCTTCTTCCAGGGAACAAAGTCCTAGCCATGTACATTTGGATGGATGGCACTGGCGAGGGACTGCGCTGTAAAAGTTGTACCATAGACAGTGAACCAAAGAGCATTGATGATCTACCTAAATGGCATTTTGATGGCTCCAAAGGCTCTAACAGTGACATGGAGCTTATTCCTGCTGCTCTGTTGGAGACCCCTTCTGAAAAGGACCCCAACAAGCTGGTTCTCTGTGAAGTCTTCAAGTATAAGGCACATACAGGTATGAGGCGTACCCGTAAACAGATAATGGATATGGTGTCCAACCAGAAACCCTGGTTTGGTATGGAACAAGAGTATATTGTCATGGAAACAGATGTACACCCTTTTGATTGGCCTTCCAATGGCTTCCCTGGGCCCCAGGATCCATATTACTGCATCATGAGAGCCAAAAAAGCCTATGGAAGAGATATAGCAGAAACTCATTACCGTGCTTGTCTATATACTGGAGTCAAAATTGGGGGGACAAATGTTGAAGTAATGCCAGCTCAGTGGGAGTTCCAGAGAGGACAGTGTGAAGGGATTGAAATGGGAGATCAATCTCTGGATTTCCAGCTTCATCCTCCTTTGAGTGTGTGAAGATTTTGGAATGATCACAACATTTGATCCCAAGCCAGTTCCCAGAAACTGGAATGGAGCTGGTTGCCATACTAACTTCAGTACCAAGACCATGAGAGAAAAGAATGGTCTAAAGTTTATTGAAGAAGCCATCGAGAGACTAAGCAAACAACATAAATATCACATCTGAGCCTATGACCTCAAAGGGGGTCTGAACAATGCCCATCACCTGAGAGGTTTCAATGAAACATCCAAATCAACAAGTTCTCCACTGGCATGGCCAACCATGGCACCAGTATCCAAATTCCCAGGATGGTTGGGCAGGACAAGAAGAGCTACTTTGAAGATCACTGCCCCTCTGCCAACTGTGACCCTTATGCAGTGACAAAGGCACTTATCTGTACCTGTCTCCTCAAAGAGGCAGGGAAAGAACCCTTTCAGTATAAAAACTAAGTGGACTAAATCTACAGATACCTCTGTATCCCTGCCCCATCACCCTTTTATCATGGCCTCTTCCACCTCACCTCTCCCTTCTTCCAAGTTGCCCTACTAGATGTAACCCAGTGCACAAAATACCATTTTCTGTGCCCACAGATAACTCCTTGCTCTTCTTTTTTTGTGGGGGAAGGGGGAATAGGGTTGAGATGGTTTTAATCTTTTTTTCCATCATTAATGACTTTTTAAAGACTGAGAAAATAGTATGTTAGTGGGGGAAAGGGGTTGGGGAACATAACCACAGCTTCTATCTAATCGAGTTTGTACATCAACATAGACTTGTGGCTTCAGGGGGAAAAATTAAAAGAACGAGCATTTGAATTAAAAAAAAAGATTGAGGGAAAAGCTCTGTCTATGAAAATGCAGCCCTTCTCTCATTTGCATCTCAAGCTTGGTTTTCAAGTTTGTGGAAGAATGAAGAAGGAAGGCCATCCAGAGAAGACAGAAAAACTACTCTGGTTCTCTAGCTAAGAGATGAATTCTTCTCTTTTTGATTCTTTGGTAAAGAGCAGACAATGATCCTGGGGCAAATTGGATATTCTCAGTCTTGATGCAGGGACAGATTTTATGGCTGAGTTAGATAACCATCAAAGTAATCAATAACATACAGATATGGGATTTGATTGGTTGGCCACCAAAGTTTTGTGACTTGTAAATTCTGTATAAATTGCCCCCAAAAATTTTGGGAAAAGTTTGGTGTTCGTTAGAATGGCATCTACCCATGTGTTTGCTAAGATCCTAGAGAATTAAACTTCATTTATTAAACTAACTTTGTTATTTCATTTTTAGTTAAAGGAAATTAAGGTAAACAATTTATTTAGCAATGCACAGTAACTCAATCAAATCCATACATGGTTATCTAATTTAAAAAGTGATCCTAGGAGTGGTTAGGTTGCCCAGTGGATAGAGCACTGGCCCTGGAGTCAGGAGTACTTGAGTTCAAATCTGGCCTCAGACACTTATTAATGACCCAGCTGTGTGGCCTTGGGCAAGCCACTTAACCCCACTTGCTTTGCAAAATCCTAAAAAAAAAAAAAAAAAAAAAAAAAAAAAAAAAAAAAAAAAAAAAAGGTGATCGTATGGCTTCCTACATTTCTTGATTTATGTAGTCCATTACTTTCACTTTCAGAGCTAAATTTTTAATTAAATAAAACCAAATCTGGACTTAGAAGTCCTTAAGGCCGAATTCTTAAGTTCTTCTCTTTTTTCCCTACAAAACAAAGAAAAAAACTCTTCTTTCTGCAGTTTCTAACTGAAAAGCAGTTAATGTCAGAATAAGATTTTCAGTTTCCATTATTTATTCTGAAACCAAACTTCAATATTGAAGTGTTTCATGAAAACTCACCAAACCAGCTGTTTAGAGAGACCACAAAGATTTGTATAGTGGCATCCTGTGTTGCAAGATTTTCAGGACTCTGGCCTAGCCCCTACACAAACTCCAAGAAAAGCCCAGTGGCCTCTTCTCAGTTCTCTGGGCCAGTTGAGACTAGAGAAGACCTGCTGGGGAAGCAATACACAGAGACCTCTAATTTAAATTATTATTATTAGTAGTAGTAGTAGTAGTAGTAGTTTTTTTAATCATGCTAATTAAGACCAGTCAGAAAATAATTTTAGGGCCAATTTATATGAAGATTTTAAATAGTCAACCAGTAATTAAATATTTAAACTTATCTATCACACTACATTTTTCTGTTATAACAGCCTTTTTTCTTTTTGTACACCAGCCACAAAATATTTTTAAGTTACTTTATTAATTTAAGGAGAAAAGTAAGGCATTGTTTTTAAATTTTAAAACCCAGGTTTAAAAATGTATTTAAGGGGGACAGCTAGGTGGTGCATGTACCCTGGAGTCAGGAGGACTTGAGTTCAAATTCGACCTCAGACACTTCATAATTACCTAGCTGTGTGGCCTTGGGCAAGCCACTTAACCCCATTTGCCTTGCAAAAAAACCTAAAAAAATGTATTTAAGTTTCATATAATGTGTCTCCAAATTCTAAATGTTCAGAATCTACCTTTCAAATCAACAGACCATTTTACATAAAATAATCCATAATTTATAACCTTTTAAATATCCAATTCAACCTAAATATTTCTCTATTTTTTACAACACACTTTAAATTCAGAATAGCAGCTAACATGTGTTATCTTCTTCAGATTTAGCAAGAGAGGTGCAGTGGATAGAGCACTGGCCCTGGAGTCAGGAGGACCTGAGTTCAAATTTGACCTCAGATACTTCATAATTGCCTAGCTATGTGACCTTGGGCAAGTCATTTAACTACATTGCCTTAAATAATAAATTAAAAAGCAACAACAGAGACATGCAGTTATGAGTTTTTAAAAAAAAGATTTAAGTAGAGCAACAGAGTTAAGAGATGTTGGAGAGAAAACCTCCAATGGGAATGAGATAAGGAGAGACAGAGATATGTGCAGAGGGAGAGACTGGGCAGCAAGGGTTAGTAATTGAGTGGGCCAGTTTGAAATAGGAAAAACATGACTGTCTTTTCTTATTCTGAGAGAATGTCCATTTTTCAGCTAAAAGAGGAGAAAAAATTATAGAAGGAGAAACTAACTACCAGTCTAATTTCAGAAAGAATGAGAGACAGTAGGCCACAGTCAATCACATTTCAACAATAGACACAAATAACGATCACTCAGCTATGAAAGTCATCACTTCTGCCAACTGGAAAGGGGAAGGGGACCTCAACCTTTCATTCCATGCTTGCCACTGACTTTGGGAAAGATGCTGATGGGGAGAGACACATAGAGAAACAGAGACAGAGAGATGGAGGGAGGGGGGAGACAGAGAAGAGAAGGGGGAGGGGGGAGAAAGAAAGACAGAAAAAGAGAGAGATAGAGACAGAGACAGACAAAGACAGAGACAGACAGAGAGAGAGAGACAGACAGAGAGAGAGACAGAGACAGAGATAAAAATCCCAGAGAAGCTTCTGTTTCAAAATAAAACAACAGTTCAAAACAAGAGCAAATGAGTTGAAAAGGTAACAAACTCACCTTGAGACAAGGCACTCTATTGTGCCAGGCTCAAAATATGTCTTGGTTTTCTAGGGATTCCTTCTTGTGGTGCTGTCTGGAGGGAAAGTCTATTCCATTTCAAGTTAAAATTGTCTAAGCCCACTTCTGTCAACTAAAACACTGGTTCAGAATAGAGCTGGGATTTGAAAAGTTATTGACCTCTTTCCCCCCAAGGAGCATGTCTGAGTCCAGAGGCCCCAACCCTCCTCGAAATTCCCAATCATCTGAGCCACAATGGCACCATTATTGTTAACTATAATTTTCTTAGACTAAAAATGAAATAACAAAAATTAGTTTTATCCATGAAATTTTATTGTCCAGGATCTTACTGGACATATGGGTGCATGATCCCATGAAGGAGACCAACCATGATAGAAAATTTGAGTGCCTCATTTCATTTCATCATATAGAGATGTTTCAACATGTCTTAGTGTAGAGAAGATGGGTCTCGTTTTAGGAAATACCAAAGGTTTGGGGTGGGAAAGAATGTGTCCTGAGCAAGTGGTCATCCCATGACTGAGAGTGGCAAGACAGGGCATTGAAATCTACCATCTGGAGTTCAGGTGTGAGCAGGCATTGGGTCAGGCCTTGTTCCTGACAAAGTGCTAGGGCAGGCCAAGACATAGAGGAAGCAAGAACTAGGAAGCAAGGACAGCACATAGAAAGACTGTTGGAAATGGCATCCACAAGTCAAATAAATCCAAAGTGGCTGGAGAAGAGTAGGTCTCAAGAGGGGAGAGATGGGATGTCTTGAGTGAGACTGGATTGTTTGATCCTCAACTAAATTATGGGTGATGTGGCCTAAATTCGAGGAGGTAGGCATTAACCAAATTATACAGGGCTGTAATAGCCCAAGATTTCATCCTGAAAGCACTAGGGAGCCAATGGGATTTTTGAGCAGGGTAGAGATCTGGTCAAAGCTATACAACAGAGCTAGAGATGAAGTCATGATAATGTTTGTAGGCTAGGCAAAGACTTTGGGGTGGGCAGTTTTTTTGAAAAGGATCAAGAGCTTCAAGTGAATTACAAGCACAACATGGGTCCACAGTGTGTGCTCAAATGTGCTAGGTGTTCTAAATATGCAATAGGTGAAATAAAGTGCAGTTTATTGAGTAAGGGCGGGGGTGATAAAACTTGAGCTTTAAGAAATCACTTTGATGACTGAATGAGGTATGGATTGAAGTATGGAGATCTAAGGCAGACAGCTACTGCAGTAGTCCTGTTATAAGATAATAAGGAGCAGAGAAGGGGACATATTCAAGAGATGCTCTAAAGGTGAAGCTGACAAGCCTTGGCAACAGCTTGGATATGGAGAAAGAGAGGAGTCCAGGATGATTTGTAGGATATAAGCTAAGAGACTCATTTGTATCTTTTCCTCCCTGAGGATTTGTTAAACAATCCCCTCCAGGTTTTAGATTCCATTGCTTCCAGCACCGTCTTCTTCAGCAATTATTTGGTCATATCTAGTTGGCCTCATTGACTTTGTGCCATCTAAGAGCAGGGGAAAATGAGCTGGTTTGTATTTAGAAAGGTTTGAAGCTTTACATGGTTCCTTACCTCCAAAATCCATGTGATGTCTGTGACAATGACCAAATAACCAAACATGGTCTTAGATTACATTTAGAGGTGCACTATGTCTAAAACAAGGAGGGTGATGGTCTCACAATCCTCTGCCTTAGTCAGGCCATATCTGAACTATTGTGTTTGGCTCTGAATAACAGCCACATTTGAGGAAGGATATTGTGCCTGAGCAGTGGCAGAGAATTCTGAGCTTATAGTGGTCTGATTAGTCAGTCTTAAGAAGAAACTCAGATCTGAATGGCTAGTTGGATTTCTTTTAGTTCTCTTCTGGGGTCTCGCCTTCTGCTTTGTTTTTCCTAGGACATGGTAAATTTGTTTATTCCCAAAAGAATTTTTTTTATTTTCAATTCCAAATTCTCTCTCTCTCTATCTCTCTGTCTCTCTGTCTCTCTGTCTCTCTGTGTCTCTGTCTCTTGTCTCTCATCTCTCTCTCTCTCTCTCTCTCTCTCTCTCGCTCTCTCTCTCTCTCTCTCTCTCTCTCTCTCTCTCTCTCTCTCTTTCTCTCTTATTTGACTGATTTGAGTTTTTCCCAACTACTAGGATTATTATCAGGGGATTCATTGGTTCCCCATGAAAATTTCATGATTCTGACTCTGCGAGTGCAGGTATAAAATGAAAACACAGATTAATTCAAAGGTCATTACAACATTAGAAAATAAGGGAGCGATAGTTAAGCATTCCTGAAAGGCCACATGGGTATTGAGCATGGCAGATGCACCAGACAAGGCCAGCAAGTTGATTAATTTGGCATAGGAGGTTAGAGAGAGGAGGGTATGCACCAGACTCTCCTTAAATGCCCCCTCAGGGTCCCTGGGAGGGGTGGTGTTTTGGGAGCAGTCCAGGTCTTGTGTTGAAGAGACTGCTGTGGGAGGTGTGGCTGTAGAATGAGACCCTAACTGGTTTAATGTGATATACTAGCATCATCTAGCATCTAGCTTAACCCATTGGTGACCCATCAGTGAACACATGACCAAGGTCAAAATAAAGGTCAAGAGGAAACCTTTTAACAGTGTAGAGAAAGTTACAAGGATCATTTCCCAATATGTATATTTATCTGTGCCCATAATTCCCTTTCTCATGATCAGATGGATGATTCAGAACACTGAAAAAGAAAAGGAAAACTAAGGGAATGACCAAGCATGAGTTAGCTTTCCAGACAGAAAATCCCAAAAAAGAAGAGGCTTGTGGTCCAGAACTTAAAAAGCAGCAGGTTCCTTCCTAATAGCAAATGGCACTGATTCTGATGCCTGAACAAATGCTTTAAATGAAAGAAGGTCAAAACTCATGTTTCAGATCAGAGCCCAAGTCAAAAACAGCTTCAGGTTATCCTTGTATGTTTGGAATTATTTGACCCGAGGACTTCATGATCTGCTTAGTAACCCATACTGCATGACTTCTAAACAGTTTGTTTAGATATTTCACCATGAGATGAGAGATGGGAACATGAAGAAAAAAACACTGAGAGGGCATACTAATGTTTTTAAGTCATTCTGGCTTTCTTTGACCCAGTGGAATGTCTCTTCCTGCTGCATTTTGAGATAGCCTTTAGAAATACTGATGACGTATGTGAGTTTATCTTACATCCTGCAATTTTCCTAAAGGTGTTCATTATTTCAAGTAGTGTTTTTAGGTGATTCTCTAGGGTTCTCTAAGTAAACTACCTGCAAAGGGGAAGAGTTTTGTTTCCTCGTTGCCTATTTGAATTCCTTCATTTTTTTGTGGAGGGGGGGGGTATTTTATATTGTAATGATTGCAGATTATTGAAATCTAGATCTGGAAGGGATCTCAAAGTCCATCTAGTCCAACCCCTTCCTTTTACAGCATGGGAAACTAAGGCCTTTGGCAATTGAGGGATTTGTCCAAATAGGATCATAGACTTAGAACTTTCCAAAGCCTCATTTTACAGACAAAGAAACTGAGGCCTAGGAAATAGTTACCATCTAGTTCAATTGTCTCATTTAAACCATAAGGAAACTAATAGCAAAGGAAGAGCAAGTGATTTACCCAAGATCAAGAAGGTAGTTGGTGGCAGAAAAGGAGTCTGAACCAGTATTCTTAACTTCTGGGTAATGCCAAGAGTTTGTCAGATTCAGGAATGAACTGATCCAGACTACAGAGAACCACTTCCTGCCTCCTAACTGAAATGGTGGATAGACCTTACCAGTCATGTTTAGGCAACCCCAATTTACTTTGCTTGACTTCTTTGTTATCTGAGAGGAGGAGTGTTGTGGATCAGAAAAGAATCAAGTGATAAGCGATGGCAAAAAGAAAAAGAAGAAAATGTGAGTGAAAGATAGCAGAAGGAAGTTCCGAATGGAGCACAGACAAGGAGGGGAAGGGGAAAGGGGTGTGGTTAATATGATGTAGAAAATGCAGAAATCTGCCCTGGTCCCCATTCCCAGACCCAAGAATTTCCAGAGACTGACCAGACATTCTCAGGTCCAACCTGTGTAAATGTCCTAAACTTTCCCTTCCAGGATTCCCAAGCTTTCTCTATGAATTTTCAGTAGTTATTCAAAACAATTGACCTTGGGAAACTAGAGAATGTCCCAAGCCCCAGGTACCTGCCTTTTCCCAATCCCTGCTCTTAGTACTCTAGCCCTTGCTGCTCTCCAGTTACAACTCATTTGTCCTAATTAAAGACCTCAGTTTTGCCATATTTGCTGTTTTTTCTTGAATCCGGGTTGACAACTGGAGATTTTAAAAATGAAGCTATATCATTGGAGATTGAGCTTCAAAGTTTACTGCCGTTCTTTGTTTAGGGAGATGGTCATTTTGTGGATGACTGTCAAGTTCCTAAATAAAAATATATTTCTTTTTTTGCAAGGCAGTGGGAGTTAAGTGGCTTGCCCAAGACCACACAGCTAGGTAATTATGAAGGGTCTGAGGCCAGCTTTGAACTCAGGTACTCCTGACTCCAGGGCTGGTGTTCTATCCACTGTGCCACCTAGCCACACCTAAACTATATTTCTTAAACTGTAGAGGAGTTGATCTTTGACTATCCTGCACTGAAGAAATGCCAGAGTTTACACAAGGTATGAATGAAATATTAAACTCCCTACAAAGATGGTTCTAGCCCAAGATTCCTGAATAAGTATGAACATCTTTTTCTGATTCAGTAAAGAGAGGAAAAAATGAGACTGAGTGAGCAAATAAACCAGGCCACTGGGAGTTTTGAATATCAAAGCCTTAGGGAGTTTGGAAGGGTCGCAAATTGGGAGTCAGAAGTAGAAAAAAAACCAGGCCCTAGATAAAGCTTACACTTGGTAGGGAGTAGAATAATGCTCCAGGTTTCATTTCTGCCTGGGTTTTTGAGAAATAAATGGAAGCAAGAAGTCTATGTTTTACTGCTAAATAGGAGAAGGCAAGAGAAAGATGTGGATTGGGGTGTTAGAAGGGAAGCCTGCAATCTACAATAGACTGGAAGGAATTTGGGTCTACTGGATGAGAAGTCATCCATTTGCATTTGACTGAGATGAGAACCACATTGATTTACAATGAGATGTGAACAAAAGGAAACTATCCCAGTAGAGAAAACCTCCTACTGTAAGCCAAAAAATGAAGGGGAATCCAAATTGTTTAATAAAACTATTAAATCAAAGCTTTTTACAATAACTCTAAGAGATATTACAGGGAAATGAAATGAATGCATTTAGGAAGAATGAGATTCATGTAGGACTAATGGGAAAAAATATACCAGGTCTTCTGGATAGAGTTGTAACCTCTGGACTACTCAGGCAGTGGGGAAATAGACTTGTGCTTGGGATATGGACTGTAGGCCTGGTCTGTACCCATAAAACCTTCTTCCTGACTTCACCAATAAGCACGTGGTCATTTTAGTGAGAAAGAACTTCTTTGTTTTGGTCGTTTCTAATGTTAAATCAATCTTTCTGTCCCTAATGTCTTTGGGGTCAGAGTTGGTCTCTTAAATGATTTCTTTCAGGTTCACTGGAAGCCATGAAACCTTTAAGTGGCTACATTTCCCCCCTACATCATATGGGCTACATAGGCTCCAAGGGGAAGCTGACTTTCTACCATTTTCTGGTTTCTGTCTTGTCAATTGCATAATATTTTTAAACTGTGTTCCTTGGGTTGGGGGGGGGGGTGGGAGGAGAAACTGATTTATTTAGACAGGGCTCAACCTTTATGCCTCAGTCACCTTTGCCACTAGATGAGAAGTCAAGGCCTATGGGCATCTCCCCCCATGTTAATTACGAACTCAGGATGACAATAATAGGAGTTTGGAAAACTTGTCCTGCCCTCATGATGCTTAAAGTCCAGGATGAGATAACAATTCATCAGTGTTATATAAGGATGATAGTCTCTGAGGAATAATCAGAGAACTTAATATTGTGCCACCTTCCTAGACAGGCCACAAAGAAGGTTAAGGATTTCCCATCCCCTATTTTGTATAAATATTCCCCTCTCTCTTGCTTTGGGGTGGTCATCTTGGTCAGATAGCCTCCACTTACTGGTTTTTGATAAATTCTAGAAAAGAGAACTTCATGCATAACCTATATTTGCTAACATTTTATTTTAGGGTTTTTTCTTTTTTGGTTTCTGCAAGGCAGTGGGGTTAAATGACTTGTCCAAGGCCACACAGCTAGGTCATTATGAAGTATCTGAGGTCAAAGCTGAACTCAGGTACTCCTGACTCCAGGGCCCTGTTCTATACACTGCACCACCTAGCTGCCCCACTCTGACATGTTATTTTAACCCAATATTTGTTATCTTTACAGTTTTTGTGTTATGACATGAGGCTCCAACCAGCCACGCTCCTTGGAAGGCAAGAGATCTGTAATTTTTCAAATCCCTGCTCTATTTTGAACCCTTGTTTTAGTTGGCAGATGTGAGATTAGACCATTTCAACTTGAAAAGGGGGGACTCCTTTGAACAATGCTGTATATGGAATACCTAAAAGAAAGCTAGGCTAGATTTGGGGCCTAGCCAAAGCTAGCCTTGCCGTGGTTCAGAAGGCTACCACTTTCCAACTGACTTGTTCTCTTTTTGAGCCTTTGTTTTGTTTGAAGTTGAAATGTCCTCTGGAACACACCTCACAGTTGAATAGGAATTCTTGACCCTGGTGGAGGGGTTAGGAATTTGATCTGTTTTGACTTCCAGATCCCAAGATGGCCTTGGGCTCCCCTCTAAAGTGAGAATTTATTCAGGGGTGGGTTCAATTTGTGTCTTTGGGGGTCTCTAGGGTGAGAACAAAGTGAGGGTCCTCCTTGTGTTGTCTGAACTTTTGGTAGCTTTGGGACTTGTGCCTTTGGCATGCCTCTATGTGAGGCTTGGTTCAGGTAACCCTCCCTTTTGTTTACATGTCTATTCAGGTAAGTGTCTATTTGGTGCTCTTCTTAATACTGGTATTTCTGTTATTAACTAATACTAGAGTTTTGAATGAGAGTTTTGACATGGAATTTCTTCACATGGTCTCCAGCCACTTGCCTCTCTTTCCCCTTTACAAAAGGCCACCAATGCCCTTTAACTAGCACCAACCTAAGGGTGGGGGGGCTTAGGAAAGTTCACAGGATCCCTGCCTCTTTGCCCTCAGAGATATTAGTGGATGTTGAATGGGAAGATTAAGGGGAAACCGTCCCTTGGCTCCCTTAATCTATTTCTATCTGTTTTGGTTTAGGTTGCATTGATTTCTCTGTGCCAGGATTGGTGGTGTGAGTTGTCTATTGTATTGTCTTTGTCCTGATTGACCAAAACTCTTGTGCTTTTTATTTTCCCTCCCCTGCCAGGGAAGTGGCTTCTAATCACCCACCATTTCTTGAATTTCTTCTCTCCAGATTGCCATTTGGGCAGACCCTGGGAAATAGGGAAGGCAGAAATGGCCCTTGGGAGAGACCAAAGGCTGCCGGGTCTGTTTCTAAGCTCCCAAACCCTCATGACTCATTCGTTTCTTAAACTTGGCTCCACAGCTCTCTCTCTCCCCTCTCTCTCTCTCTCACTGTCCATCTCTCTCGCTTTCTCTCTGTGTCTCTCTCTCTTTGTCTCTCTGTCTCTGTCTCTCTCTCTCTCTGTGTCTGTCTGTCTGTCTCTCTCTCTTCTCTCTCCCTATCTATCTGCCTCTATCTTTCTGTCTCTCTCTGTCTCTTTATCTGTCTCCCTCTCCCTCTCCCTCTCTCTCTCTCTCTTTCTGTCTCCCTGTCTCTATCTCTGTTTCTCCATCTCCCCCCCGACTTGTCTCCCCTCTCTCTTTCTGTCTCTCCCTCTGTCTCTCTGTCTCTATCTCTCTCTGTCTCTGTCTATCTCTCTCTCCTCTACCCTCCCCTCTGTCTCTGTCTTTGTCTGTCTGTCTGGCTGGCTCTCTCTCTCTCTCTCTCTCTCTCTCTTTCTCTCTCTTCATCTTATCTTATTCATGCTGAAGGCTTTTCTCCCCCCTCCCTCCCTCCCTCACCTCTATGTCTCTGTAAATCTATAAACCTTGCTAGGCCAGACCAGGTGCTAGTTTGAAATTGGAAGTTGGTTTTAAGAAAATGGGATTAAAAAATAATAGAAAAGGATTTGGCTTTGCCTTGGGTATTTTAAAGGTTCTACTAGTTCAACTACTATAAAAATGTACTGTTGAAATAAAAACCATATTCGGGAAATGTGGACTTTTGACTCTATCCACTTTAATAATCGTATCTTGGAAAACATCTTGGGTCTTATCATAAGAGACAGGAAGTAACTTCAAAATGTGCTGCTCCTTTTCAAGTAATCTGAATAGATCCTGGAAGTTTTTGGCATTTGATTTTTAAGGCAACAGAAGTCTATTTGTGTGATTGCCTATATGGATATGAACTAGACTTGTAAATCAGAAGAGAAGCTATGAAATCTTGTTGGGAGTGTGGAACCCGAATGGAAATGGTTTAGGATGTGTTTGTTTGGGGTCGATTGAATCCTAGCATGATCAAAGTGAACACAATGCATGTTTGGGGAGCTCTCATAGAATAATCAAATGTTTGGTTTCAGAATAAATGATGGAGGGGCAGCTAGGTGGCACAGTGGCTAGAGCACGGGTCCTGGAGTCAGGAGGACCTGAGTTCAAATCCAGCCTTAGACACTTGATACAAACTGTGTGGCCTTGGGCAAGTCACTTTACCCCAATTCCTTAAGTAATAAATAAAACAAAATTTTAAAAAAGAAATCAGTCAGTAATTTGGGTTTAAACTAGGAGAAAAGGGGAGCAGCTAGGTTGTGCAGTGGATAGAGCACCAGGCCTGGAGTCAGGAGTACCTCAGTTCAAATCTGGCCTCAGGCACCTAATAATTACCTAGCTGTGTGGCCTTGGGCAAGCCACTTAACCCCATTTGCTCTTGCAAAAACCTAAAAAAAATCAACACTGTAAACTAGGAGAAAAGATTTGAGGTAAATATCTGTAGGAAACATTTTGAAGCCAGCAAATTCCTAGTTTACCACATGCTATCAAACCAGTCTTGGTTTGATTTCAGTAAAAAGGTGGTTTTTTTTAGTCCCAAAGGGTAAAGGAACAGGACTACCTTTATTAAGAAATTTGAAGTTGAAACTCTATGATCTCTTCTTCTTCTTTTTTTTAGGTTTTTGCAAGGCAAATGGGGTTAAGTGGCTTGCCCAAGGCCACACAGCTAGGTAATTATTAAGTGTCTGAGACAGGATTTGAACCCAGGTAGTCCTGACTCCAAGGCCAGTGCTTTATTCACTAGCCACCTAGCCACCCCTCTATGATCTCTTCTAATGATATAACTGTATGATATGAACTGATTTTTCTGTTCAGGATAATCTAAAATTTTATATTAAATTAAGAAATGTTTAAATTTTAAAATGCATAATTGTGATCATGATATTTTAGGTATCCTAAATGTCTAATATTGAATGTGCTACACTAGAATCAATATTGACAATTATGCCCAAGAGAGGCCCTGAGATGGAGAAATACAAACCTGGGAGAAATCAAGACCCAGACCTGAGAAAATGCCTTCTGCCCCATGTGACCTTGCAAGAAGTACCCAAGAAGGGCCTTGGGATGAAGCAAAGCAACCCTGAGAGAAGGCCTCCCATCTGTCCTTGCAGAGTTGAAGCCTGCCTTATCCCAGACTGGCCCCTAATGAGATTTGCCCCCTCCCCTGGGATCTCCCCTGCAACTCCTAGATCCTTAGCTACCCCACCCTTTCCCCTGAGAAAGCAGCTGATTGGAGATGCTAACATCTGGCCATCTGTCTTGGAGGGGGGGGGGGTGTCAGATGCTTCTCCTCCAACTCATCCTGTTCTCCCTGAGACAGTTCTTTTTGGTACCCAAAGCCACACAACTAGTAAATATCAAATGTCTGTGGTCACATTTGAACTCAGGTCCTCCTGAGTCCAGGTTTATACTCTATCCACTCAGCTGCCCCTCCCTGAGAAACTTTCAACTGGACCCCTGCTGTCTCACATCACTCCCACTCTAAATGCCAGCAAATCATCTAAACTTGGGTTCAGGTTCTCCAGGACTGGGCACCAAACCAGGGACCCTTGGGCAAGGGGCTTATCGAAGGACCAAGACCCCCAACCCCTCCCTGGCTGTTTTTCTCTGGAGATCAGGATTCCCTTTTTGAATCCACAGAGCCTCTTCTAACCAAAGAGAGGTAAGATGTTTCCTTTGTCTTTCCCTACAACCCCTTCCCCTAGAGCAGCAGTTCCAACAGGCAGGTGAGGGAGGCTGTTCATCAAGGTGCCATGGATTGTTCCCCTGCTCTTAGGGCCACAGCTCTTAGATGGGCCACAGAAGATTCCAAATTGAGGGGAATGCCTCTTTTGGTTATCCATAGGACTCTCATCCATCTGCCAACCTTGAGGATTCTCAACCTTGCTTGCAGATTAATATTAGGAGCATGGACAGGGGGTTGTCTACCCCAAAAAATACATCCTTAGGGGATATCTTCTGACAAAGTAGGAGAAATCTGGAAAAGTTAAGCTTAAATGAAAACACCTGATCCTTCTATGTAATTCAATTTGGCCCAAATGTAGACATTGAACTGTCAGGAGTGACGCTTCATAAACTGGTCTCTGAAAATTTGATGGTCTCAGTGGACAAGGCCCCTTCAGTTCCATACATATCCTGATGGAATCCTCCTCAGCCCGGCCTTCCTGGGAATTCCTTTCGGACTACAGAAAGTTTCTCTCTCTTAAAGATAACTCAGCTGCACCCACATTTCACCATGCCCCCAATCCCTGCCTCATCACAGAAGCTCTAGGAGGACCTGGTCTGGGTTCCCATAGTTTAACTCTTCCACATTTTAATTTGTACATGTGGCCCAAAATTTTGAAAGAAATGATCAACCCTGCAGGTATACAAATAATTGGCAAAATCCCAAATTTAAACCAGCATAAGATTCTTTTCAGTGCTGATAAAATGTGTGTTTGTGTGTGTGTGTGTGTGTGTGTGTGTTTGTATCTCTGTGTTGTGCATAGTCATCCCCTCCATTCTTCTCGCTCCCTCTCTCCCCTGCCAAAGGGAAAAGTTTCTTATCTGCCCGTTCCTTTACTAGCTAGAGAACAGGAGTTCAGACAATATTAGATTTCTGTAAAGCATTAAAAACAGCTGCAAAGGCTTTATAAAGTGTTTATCTTTGAGGAGTATTCGAATTTTGATGATTAAGAGAAAGAATTGTGCTGTGGCAAGTCAAATCCTGTCTTGGCAATATCGTTTATATAGCTGAAAAAGAAAAATTTTGAATATCATTGGATTTGGTGGAGAACAAGATGGTACTAAAATCAGAAAAAAGGAAATCCTCAATGGAGTAACTATAGTTGGAAATATTGGAAATAATTTATTAAGGGGAAAAATGCAAGTTGTGCAGTCTGAATAATGGGTTTGAAAGATGGGGGGAAAATAAAAGGGTTACATGGAAATATGAAAAGATATAGAGACAGTTGGATTTTAACTATACGTCAGATGGAAAATGGTTAAAGCATGTAAACCGAGTGTATGAACATGTTTGACTTTGCCTAAGGAAAATGACTGATTTTGAAAATTAACTGAAAAATTAATGAAAAAGAGAGAAAATTATATAGAGGACTGTGAATCATAGAAAAGTATGAATCACAAGGTAATTGATAAACTATGGAGTTTCTTCTGGGATGATGTAATCCAAATTTGTACTAAATTGAGATGAGTTGTTAATGTGATGGGGCTAATTTGAAAACATTGGATTGCCACTTTTGTAATCTCTGGCGGTGCCATGCCTGGAAAATGATAAACCCCATAATATGAAATGTTTGGGTGTATAGCATTTGTGTTAAATAGCACAGGGTTGGGGGGGAGGGTGTTAATTTGGCTCAGGAGAGAAATGAAAGTTGTACACACACTGAGTTGCTAGCAGGACAACTAGCAGTTTATTGTTCAAAGAGTCAGAATATTTAAAGATAAGAACCACATAATTTGCATACAAGAAAAATGGCAGAATATCCCAGGCTCTGCTCAAGGCTGGGACCTTGGCTCAACATTTTCCCAGGAAGACCAGATGTGTCTTTATCAGCCAGACAGTTCTGATAAAACAGAAGTCCTTGGAAAACTGCATAAGGGTCACGTGAGCTCAGAGCAAGGCAGGTTGACCTCTCCCCGAACTCCTCCTGCTATTCTCAACACCACTTAGAATATAGATTGAGATATAATTGAATTTAATTTTGGTCACATTTCAATGACACGTTTCTTATAATGCTAAAAAAAGGAATATAAAGTTCCAGATGCCTTAGTTTACCTTAGTTTGTAGGGTAATTTGAGAATACATTTAACTAAATCATGAAATTTTCAGAGCTGTTTTTTTCTTAACAATTATAATTACTAATAGGGACAAATTCTTTCATAAACTAGGACATTGGGAGATTAGACTTGCACTGCTGAATGCAAAGAATACATGAGTTAAGAAATTTAAGAACCTTTAAACTCCTAGGTTTGAAAAGGGAACTCATTGAAAGTTCTATTGGTTATGACTTTTGGAATTCATAAGATTGTCAACTGAGTTACAAAGAAAATGTTATAGGAAAAAGGAATTTTTTATGACATCTAGTCATGGATCTGATGCAGGGAATGATGGTATATATATATGTATATATACACATATATATACATATATATAAGCATTTTGTCATTACATAAAAACATCTAAATTACTATCAGTAGACAGGATTTTGCTGATTTTAATTTGAATTTGTTGCCATGTCCTTGGCATAGGTAAAAATTATGGCAATGTGTTGAATTTATATATTTATAAGGTTAAAGTTTAAAAGAGCCTCTCTTCTGTGTTAGCTCTTCATCTAAGAAATAAGATCTGAGTATGAAAACTTTATGAAATGCATGGATCACCCTAACTGGAAATCTGATTTTTAATTTTCTTATCACTTTTGTTT
This sequence comes from Macrotis lagotis, assembly GCF_037893015.1. Lineage (NCBI taxonomy): Eukaryota > Metazoa > Chordata > Mammalia > Peramelemorphia > Peramelidae > Macrotis > Macrotis lagotis. The sequence goes on from NC_133666.1 coordinate 1,081,454, forward strand.
CATTTGGAATTAGAAACACCTGTTGAAATTATAGTAACTCATGTAAGATGACTTATTTATTTTTTTATTAGCTTTTATTTGCAAGGCAAATGTGGTTAAGTGGTTTGCCCAAGGCCACACAGCCAGGTCATTATGAAGTGTCTGAAACCATATTTGAGCTCAGGTCCTGCTGACTCCAGGGCCAGTGTTCTATCCACTGCACCACCTAGCCGCTCCCAAGATGACTTAGTTTTTTCGTTTGTTTGTTTGTTTGTTTGTTTGCAAGGCAATGGGGTTAAGTGGCTTGCCCAAGGCCACACAGCTAGGTAATTATTAAGTGTCTGAGGCTGGATTTAAACTCAGGTACTCCTGACTCCAGGGCCAGTACTCTTATCCACTGCGCCACCTAGCTGCCCCGATGACTTAGTTTTAAAAAGGATTCTAAAAGTAATAATTCATGTTTGTCTATTTCAGACAGGGTTGATCACTGAACGCATTTTTCTATAAATTTATTTTTATAAAATCTGGTTCTCGATGCAATCTGTGACGATGGTTATGTTTGCAGGGGGGGTTATATCCTCAAATTTATATTTATTAAGTTTCATTTTTGAACACATCCTTATGTGCAACAAGTGATAAAATGAGTTGAGGTTTTGGGTTTTTTTGTATAGGTACCAAAATATATCCAGATCCTTTGGAGCTGAATTCACTCTTGATCATAGGAACGTAAGTATCTGTTTCAAAAAATTTAATTTAGGGCAATGGGAGTAAGTGACTTGCCCAAGTTCACATAACTAGGCACTTATTAAATGTCTGAGGTCATTTTTGAACTTGGGTCTTCCTGATTCCAGGGCCGGTGCTCTAGCCACCACATCACCTAGATGCCCCTTTTTTAAAAATATCTTTTATAAAATTTTATTTAAGTTGATCATAGGAATTTGCCATAAGGCCCTCATGAGGGTGAAGACTGGCCTTCCATCTGAGTCTGAGTCTAGGTATAAAAGAAATTTATTGAGTTAAAAGTTCTATGAGACCAGCAGCCCAAGGGAGTTGGCTATATTGTGGATGACAGACTTATTGAGAAAGGCTGAGGAAATGGTTTCCCCAGACAAGACATTGAAATATGACTCCAGGCTGTGAACTCATTCAACCTTTCTGGAGAGAAATTTGGAACTACGCCCAAAGAGCAACAAAAATGGACATTCCCTTTGATACAGCAATACCACTACTGGGTCTATACCCTGAAGAGATGATGAAAAAGGGTAAAAACATTACTTGTACAAAAGTATTCATAGCAGCCCTGTTTGTGGTGGCAAAGAATTGGAAATCAAGTAAATGTCCTTCAATTGAGGAATTGCTTAGCAAAATGTGGTATATGTATGACATGGAACACTATTGTTCTATTAGAAACCAGGAGGGATGGGAATTCAGGGAAGCCTGGAGGGAATTGCAGGAAGTGATGCTGAGTGAGATGAGGAGAACCAGAAAAACACTGTACACTAACAGCAACATGGGGGCGATGATCAACGTTGATGGACTTGCTCATTCCATCAGTGCAACAATCAGGGACAATTTAGGGCAGTCTATGATGGAGAATGCCATCTGTATCCAGAGAAAGAACTGTAGAGTTAGAAAGAAGACCAAGGACTATTACCTTTAATTTAGAAAAGCAAACTTCTATCTTATTGTCTGATCTTGCTATCTCTTATACTTTATGTTTCTTCCTTAAGGATATGATTTCTCTCTCATCACATTCAATTTGGATCAATGCATACCATGGAAACAATGTAAAGACTGCAAATTGCCTTCTGTGGGGGGAGGTGGAGGGAAGTAAGATTGGGGGAAAATTGTGAAACGCAAAATAAATACATTCTTTTTCTTAAATTTATTTTTATTAAAGATATTATTTGAGTTTTGCAATTTCCCCCAATCTTGCTTTCCTCCCCCGACCCCCTCCATGGAAAGCACTCTGTCAGTCTTTACTTTGTTTCCATCTTGTACCTTGATCCAAATTGGGTGTGATGAGAGAGAAATCATATCCTTAAAGAACAGAATAGAAGTATAAAAGGTAATAAGATCAGACAATAAGATATGTTTTTTTCCCTAAATTAAAGGGAATAGTCCTTGCCCTTTGTTGAAACTCCACAGCTCCTTATCTGGATACAGATGGCACTCTTCTTTGCAGACAGCCCAAAATTGTTCCCGATTGTTGCACTGATGGAATGAGCAAGTCCTTCAAGGTTGAACCTCACTCCCATGTTGCTGTTAGGGTGTACAGTGTCTTTCTGGTTCTGCTCATCTCACCCAGCATCAGTTCATGCAAATCCCTCCTGGCTTCCCTGAAATCCCATCCCTCCTGGTTTCTAATAGAACAATAGTGTTCCATGACATACATATACCACAGTTTGCTAAGCCATTCCCCAGTTGAAGGACATTTACTTGATTTCCAGTTCTTTGCCACCACAAACAGGGCTGCTATGAATACTTTTGTACAAGTGATGTTTTTACCCTTTTTCAAATACATTCTTTATATAAAAAAGAAATATTGCTCCAGGCATTTGACCATCTACATAGCCTTACTTGGAAAATGGCATCTAAGTCAAAAAGGGGAAGGTTTTCTTCCTTATGTCCTTGGTCCTTGTGGTCAATTCCTGTATCACGTCAAGTGATCAGTACAGAAAGAAGATAAATTTATGCCATTTGGTTCTTACAGCTATCCCATTCTAATTGGCAACTGGGCTAGTGGACCACCTTGATATCTGTCATCAGCTCCATGTTCCTGTGAGAATGAAGATCCTTTAGCTTTTCAAAACGCTAAGGGGATCTTTAAAAAGCTTTTGTGAAATCAGGCCTGGATCCTCAAAACGATCTGTTTTAAGGAAAAGAATGCAAGTCAACAAAGTCTATCCAAAGAAAGATGACCTGTGGTCTATTTATAATTTTTTTCATTTTTCACTTTGTTAAATTTTTTTAAAGGAATTCACTTTCAGCTCAATTTTTTTCTTCTTTTGAAACATTGGCAAAAGGTTAAAGCTGTTTTGTTTAGAAATAGCCTACTAAGGCATACACACTATTCTAAAAGAAGTATCAAATGTGTAAGTCGAATAGAAAGAATTTGTCGTTTTTAACCTTTTTGAAGAATCATTATTATTATGGAAGTTTTTTGGTCAGTAGAACAGCAGCTTCCAAATGGGGGAAATAAAATAAGAATGTCAAATAGAAAACTACATTTTTACAACGGGTTTCTACAAAACTGGTCTGGTTCTCAAATGTTCTGTTTGTAACAAAGTTCTCTGTGTGACAATTAGCAAATCAAAGAGCAACTTCCATAATCCAAGAGGTTTCAAAATCATCATTTTGGCCTGATAAAATTAGTGTTGAGATATTTCTTTTACCAGAAAAGAAGATATCTACAAGTAACCTCAATGGACTATAGAAAAATCTGGTTCTTGACAGATTCTGGCGATATAGAAGGACATCAGATGTCTCCAGAAGCAAGAAGAAATGGACTAGAATTTTATGGAATTCTTTACTTTCTCCCTCTTGTGCTTCTTGATTGTCCCGATTATTCAATCCAAGGGTTTGCCCCCCATTTGATCTCTGTAACTTTCCCCTTAACTCTGTAAATGAGTCTCTCCTTATTCCCTCTTCCTTCATAGTTAGACCTCATATCTGTTGCCTATCCATTCTTCTAACCACCCTAGGGCTCCCAAGAGATGCTCTCTCTCCCTCCAAGATGCCCCTCATTTTTTTCTCTCCTTCTTATCAATAGCTGACATCATGATGTCATCTTTGATCAAAATAGGGGAATGCCAAAGTATACTCATTTTCCCCAAATTATATACCTGGGTAAAAAAAAAGATGATTTCTTTAGAGAAGTATTGAGTCACTTTTATAGTCACCTTTGGCAGGAGGGGAGAAGTGCAGATCTGTACATCTCTTCCCCATGGTAGTTACAAAGCCAGGAAGACATGGAACAGAAGCTGGAAAACTCATCCTGCCCTCATGATGCTTCATGTCCAGAGAGAGATAAGAGTTATTGTGTTAGGATGAGCGTCTTTGACCAGCCATTGAGAAACTTAATATTGTGCAACCTGCAAAGTCAGACCAAAGGTTAATGATATCCCCTACCCTTTGTTTTTGTATAAATGTTCCTCTCTTTTGGTTCAGGGAGTTCATCTTAGACAGCTGGCCTCCACTTATATGTTTACAGTATATCCTAGAGAAGAAAATTTCCTGTTTCACCTATATTTTGGTCTTTATTTTAATCCTAGATTTTTAAAGTTTACCCCACAATTAACAAATGCTTGTTCCATTCTTTCCCTTCCACCACTGTATGTCCTTTCCATGTTTGTGGGTATTTCTCCTCTCTCACTCTGTTATTCACTTCTCTCTGGTGTCCATCATTCTATTTCTGTCATCTCTCCCCATGTTTTTCCTTTTTCTGTGTGCCCATGCATCTCTCTCTCTCTCTCTCTCTCTCTCTCTCTCTCTCTCTCTCTCTCTGTCTCTCTCTCTCTGTCTCTCTCTCTCTGTCTCTCTCTCTCTCTTTGTTTACTCCCATGTCCTTTAGGACAGGGACATGTTCTTATGTCTCTCTCCTATGGTAAGCTAATTATACATAAGTGTAGATGAAGGGAGCTGGTATTATGGGTCCCATCATGATTGAAGAGGGGGAAAAGACTATGCAGAAATGAAGGGTGGAATACAGCAATCAAATACAATTCTAAAAGACCTGAGACAGAAAATGCAGCCCCATTCAAAGAAAGAACTTTCGCATCTGAATACAGATTAAAATATATGATCCTTCCCTTTCATTTTGGTTCTTCCTTTCCCCTTCTTGTGTTTTTTCTCTTTATGTTATTCTTTTTTGCAGCATGACCAATATGGAAATATGTGCCATCCCATTGGACATGTATGACCTAGGTCAGGTGGGGGGAGGGAAGAAAATTTTATAGAACTGAATGTTGAAGATTCTTTCTTCATAGTATTGGAAATATATACATATGTAGGTAGAAATATATAGGTATAAATTTTATGGAGTTTGGATAGATAGGATGTGGTAAGTGTGTGGAGAGTCTGCTCAGTGTGAGAGAGAGAACCCCACCGACTTGGTTGTACTGGAGGGAGTTGTCCTATTGGATCAAGGAAGGGTCAGCTCTAAGATTCCTGGCTCTGATGGAGAATCAAAAATGGCCAAAGAAAATTACATGTAGTCTCAGAAGATGGAGTTAAGTGACTTGCCCAAGGTCACACAGCTTGGCAATTAATAAATGGCTGAGGGTGGATTTGAACTTAGGACCTGCTGACTCCAGGACCGGAGCTCTATCCACTGCACCACCTAGCAGCCCCCTTGCTGTGTCTTCTAAAGAGATCGGTTTGGTTTTTACACCTATACTCCAGGGTCAAAGTTGTGATTTTTCATGGGAATTGAGCGATTCCTCGGATAACATTTTCTCACTCCCTTCTTCCTTCTCTTTCTCCCTCCCTAAGAGAACAATCAATCTGATACAGGTTATATATGAACAATCCTGTAAAACATTTGCACATGAGTCATGTTGTGAAAGAAGAAACAGAACAAACAAAAAACTACACATGCACACACATGTACACACAAACATACACACAAACACATGCAAGCACAATATTTATCTATTTCCTTTCAGACTCGATTGGTTCTTTCTCTGAATCTGAATGGCATTTTCCATTGGAGACTTTTGGAATTGCTTTGGATGACTGTAACTGCTGAGATGAGCTAAATCTCTCACAGTTGCTCAGCAAACAGTGTTGCTGTTCATGTGTGTGACGTTCTCCGGGTTCGACTCACCTTGCTCCACATCAGTTCATGTTATCTTTCCTGATTTTTCTGAAATCGGCCTGCTCCACCTTTCTCAAAGAGCAATAATGTCATGTCACATTCCAATGCCACAATTCATTCAAGCAGTCCACAAGTGATGGACATCCCCTCAACTTTCATTTTTTGCCCCCACAAAAAAAAGCTGCTGTGAAAACTTTCCTACAGGTGAGTTCTTGCTCTTTTTATGTTTTTTTTTATCTCTCTCCATTTTCCAATTTACTCCCCTCTGGGATCTGCCCCTCACTTCCTTTATCCCACAACTTTCTTAGATGTCCCCTTTCTTGCTTTCCTTCTTAGAGGTTAACTAATGCAATTCTCCCATTTTAGAGAAGAGCAAACCAAAGTCCAGAAAAGTGAAATTACCTTGCCCAGAGTCATAAGTGTAAATCATCACAATAGTATTTCTGGAGGGCATCCACTTTGGCAAAGTACTTTCCATTTCTTATCTCATTTAAAACTGAAGTAGGATTGGCACCACGGTCTCCCTAATTTCAAATCCTGTGCTCGACCCATTATGTCAAATCATTTCTCCTTCTGAGGATGGAAGATAATGATTTGTGCAACTAGGTAAGGAAGTGCCAAGGCCCATTGCGCCAATGAGGTCTAGGTTTCAATGTTGGCTTAAGAAGTATGCAGTAAACAACAGCCCAACACCATGGCATCCCAAGAAAAGGAGAACCTGGCTTTCAAGCAAAAGGATGGGAAAAAATGGTGGCAATAGTGGAGATGATGGAGAAAGAGATGACTGGGGCCCTGAGCCAACTTTGTCCAGGCCCTGACAGAGTTTAGGATCCATTTCCGGCTGCTCCTATTTGCCCTCCAACTTAGGGTTGATCCAACTCCTATTAGGCAGATGCTTTCATTAGCTGCCTTGTGGCTGGTCCATTATCAGGAGAGGGTCCATGGAGGATCATGGGCATTTGGAACCACAGAACAACAGAGCTGCAAGGCAGAATGGTGAACAAGTCCACTCTGCTGGTTTTAAGACTGAAGAAGCTCAGATCTGCGCCCCATCCACCGTGACTTAAATGGAAAGAGCAAGGAAAGAAGTTAGTAAATTAAGTAGCAATAAGGCCTATATCTCTTAGGGAAATCTGAGAGAGAGAGAGAGAGAGAGAGAGAGAGAGAGAGAGAGAGAGAGAGAGAGAGAGAAAGTAAAGGCAGCAGCAGCCAGGGGACTGGGCAAAGCAAAGCCCCTTCAGCAGACTGACCAGTGTGGCCTCCTTGGGGAGTGGGGGGTGGTTAAGACCCAAACGGAGAGAGTAGTATAAAGAAATCAAGGACTGCTGTAAGACCATTGCCTTGGGACTTTACTTTTTTCACCCAAGCAAGTCTATATATATTCATGGGGGAGGAGGGGTATTTTGTTTACTTGTAAACAAGAATATTTTATTAATGTAAAAAAAACATTTGTACAAAATGAGAATAAAAAAAAGAAATTAAAAAAAAAAGAAATCAAGGACTGCTATAAGACCATTGCCTTGGGACTGCCCATATGGAAAGGAGTGGAAGCATTTACATCTGGCCACCCCTTTTGGATGGGATAGCCTTTGGAAGTCACCTTCAATTATCTGTATCTGAACATCAAAATGTATGGGGTGGGAGCTCCTATCTCCCCTTCTAGTAAGCTAGGTTACCATACCTAGGTTTGGATGGCTCACACTAGGAGGGATTCAGTGACATTTGTCCTTAAGTGGACACCCACAGGACGTGCAAGGCCAAGACAGAAGGAAATAATATTTGGCATAACATTCTTCTCTGTGCATTATCCCCTGTACTAGAAGAAGACCAAAGCAACTAACTCATGGTGCCATGGGTGGTGAGTAATGATACTTGGAGTGCACCTGTCCTTTCACCCACATGACTCTTACCTCTGAGGAAGCTGAGTGAGGCCCAAGATGGCCACACTTGGGGCAGAGGTTGGATTCCTCCCAGAACAATACCCTGGAGCTTTCTCTTCAGCCCCACACCCAAGACTCATAGCTGGAGGGAACTACACATTCATTTTACAGATGAGGAAATTGAGGTCCAGTGGTATAAAGTGCCTTGCCCAACTGTAAGAAACCAGCTCCTTACCAAGAACTCAGAAATGCCATCAGAGAAGCAAAGAGGATCCTTTCTTACTGTAATCTTCTTAAGAACAGGTGACCCCATATGGGCACACAACTGAAACCCCAAAGCAAAGCCTTCTATTCCCTGTCTAGAAACACAAGTCCCTCCCCTGTCCTCAACTGGCTGGGAAATGCAGAGGTCCTCCTCTGGACCCCCCACATGTGGGTTCCCAAACCTCCCCTTCACCACAATTGAATGACCCAGGCCCTTAGACTCTTCTGCCCTTATTCATTTCTTTATGGCTTCCCCCATCCTCCCTAAAAAACATCGAATTAGTTTATAGTTTTCTCTGTCCTCCTTGGCTGTTAATCAGTAAGACATAGTCTCCTCTCCTCAGTTTCACATAACTGATGTAGAAATGAAAACTAATTCACTTCTTACACTAACAATATACCTGGGTAGCATTAGAACCTGGGTCCATAGCCCCCAGGGCCAGTGTTTGGCATGCTCACCAATGCTCTCAGAAATATTTATGGGAGGACCAGGACAAAAACTGTACGGGCTAAGAAGCCCTGGATAGATCATTTCATTCACTAGTTGAAGGGAGGATTCACGCAGATGAATTTGGAAGCATATTTCAAACTTCATTTAGAGTGACACTAAAAAGAGTCAGGAATGATCTTTTATTCTAAAGCCCTTTCCAGACTCTTGGGGGGAAAGCCCTTAGGTGAAGACCAAAAGGCTTTCTGAATGGACTCTGACCTTCTGGAGCCATGGCCCCCAAAGTCACCTGTCTTGTAGCTTTTTCCATTGACAAGTATGAAGATATCCATGAAAGGGGGACAGCTGTCCTTGGAGCTCCAGGTGAAATGCCATAGAGACTTGATTCCTCAGGCATTGGGGAATATGAAGGTAGACTAGTTTGTCAGTTTACCAGAACTAGGCCGTTTATAGAAATAATCTGGATCAAGGCTTTGCCATGGCTTTTCCTCGATCGAGATGGCTAGCCAAGTTCCTTCAAAGTTGCCTTGGGGCTGAGTCAGGTTGGATGGAAAGGGGAATGCTGCCATGCCAGTTTGGATATCTGTCCTAGAATAAAAATGCCTCTGAGATTGAGTCGACTTCTTTATGAATTGTAACTCAGACCTTCCACACTCCATCCACGGGAACACCACTTAGAGCCCTCAACATTTATTTAAGCACCTAGTCTATGTCAACCTCCATTGAAGGGCTAGGAATCCAAAGACAGGAGGGACATAGCTCTTGCCTTCTGCGAGCTCCCAGTCTAATGGGTAGATGACAAGCAAACTTGTCCCCCAAAACACCCTATAGACAGGACCAGGTTTGCTACTGGTGCCATAGTGGATAGAGAGCCAGGCTTGCAATCAGGAATGTTCCTCATCCTGAGTTCCAATCTGACCTCAGATACTTCTTAGCTGAGTGACTCTGGGCAAGTCTCTTTAAAGGAAGGCATAGGAAAATGATCGTGTTGGAATTGAAAGTTATGCCCTTTGGGACAGCAAAGGCTAGTGTGTAGAAGGCCACCCTTGTGCAATGAGTACTGTCTCGGGCACTCCTTGGGGAACCACCCCTGAGGTGAATGTATTGGAAAACATCTGGAACCAGGTGCTAAAGCCCTCCTCAAAGACCCAGTCACTCTGGAAAGGTATTTAAGCAAGGTCTTCTGGAGTGGAACTCTCTCTTTTCTTCTTTCTAGGATGACCAGTTTGTCTCTAAGCTAGAACCACGTATCCTGGCCTTGGTCAATATGGTGCCAGTTCCATGTGGCTTTTCTTCCCTTATCTCCTTGGTTCCCTGCCATTTCTTTTTCTTTTTTTTTAAGCATTACTCTTTTTTAAATTTTATTTAATATTTATTCTCATTTTGTACAAATAATGGTTTTTTTTACATTAATAAAATATTCTTGCTTAAGAGTAAATGAAATACACCCTCACCCTTAAATATAGACTTGCTTAAGTGGTAAAGTAAAGGGGACAGAAAAAAAATTAAAATTAAAAAAAATAAATAAATGATCGTAGTAATTGTAGGTATGGCCAGGTGGCGAAATGGATGGAGCACCAGCCCTGGAGCCATGAGCACCCAAGCCCACATCTGGCCCCGTACACACAACAATCACCCAGCTGTGTGACATACAAGCCACCTGAACCTCACTGCCCTGCAAAAACCAAAAAGAAAAAAAAGAAAAAAAAAGACCCAAAACAAAATAAAATAGTAATGATAGTAGGGGTGGCTGGGTGGTAGACATGGGTGTCAGACAGAGCATTGGCCCTTGAGCCAGGAGCACCTGGGTCCAAATCTAGCCTCAGACATCCAATGATCACCCTGCTATGTGGCCCCAGGCAGGCCACCCAGTCCCATTTGCCCTGCACCCCCCCTAAAATAATATTAATAAAAATGTGCTTGAGTCTTTGTTCCAACACCAACAACTCTGTCGTGAGTGGATCACATTCTTTATGATAAGTCCATGGCAAAAGTTACTTCCATATTTTTCTACAGTTGCCATTGCTGAGCTCAACTCCCTCCTTTCATATTTCTCCACTACCATGTACTATATTTTCTTTCTCCTTTCACTCTGACTCTGCTGTAGGGTAGCTGAGTGGCACAGCAGACAGATCCCCGGCTCTGGGACCAAGAGGCCCTGAGTCCCTATACCACCCCTTAAGCCTAGCATCCACCTGGCCCTATGGTCCAGGACAGGGCATCCAATCCCAGCCCCTTGCAAGAAGTAAAAAAGAAAATGTGTTATTTCTGACCACTCTCCCCCCATGGTCCATCCTCTCCTCCATGACTCACATCCCCCCTTCCCCCTGTCCCCCATCTCTCCTTCTTACTCCAGATGCCTATACCCCATTGAATATATATGCTGTTTCCTCTCCTAGCCACCTCTGATTAGAGCGAAGTTTCCCTCATTCCCCCTTGCCTTCCCACTTTCCATATCATTGCAATAGCTCATTGTAATAAAGAAAAATCTTATTATATGAAATATCTTGGCCTATTCCCCCTCTCCTTTTTCTTTATCCCATTACATTTCCCTTTTTTTCTATTGACTCCAGTTTTACACCATGTTTTATCTTCGAATTCCGCTTTCTCCTGTGCTTCAACTATAAAAGCTCCCTCTACCTGCTCCATTAACTGAGAAGGTTCATATGAGTATTATCAGTGTCATTTTTCTATACAGGAATACATGCAGTTCATCCTCATTAAGTCCCTCATATTTTCCCCCTCTCCTCCAATCTCTATGCTTCACCTGAGTCCTGTATCTGATGATCAAACCTTCTGTTCAGTTCTGGCCATTCCAACAGAAACGTTTGAAATTCCCCTGGTTCATTGAAAGTCCATCTTTTTCCCTAGAAGAGGACATTCAACCTTGCTGGGTAGTTGATTCTTGGCAGCATTCTAAGCTCTTTTGCCTTCCAGTACATTATATTCCAAGCCCTACGAGCTTCCAATGTAGTTGCTGCTAAGTCCTGTGTGATACTGACTGCAGCTCCACGATATTTGAACTGTGTCCTTCTGGCTGTTTGTAATAATTTCTCTTTGACTTGGGAGTTCTGGAACTTGGCTATAATATTCCTAGGGGTTGGTTTTTTGGGATCTCTTTCTCGGGGGGGATCGGTGGATTCTCTCCATTTCTATTTTGCCCTCTGCTTCTAGAATATCAGGGCAATTTTCCTGTAGAAATTCTTTGAAAATGATGTCAAGGCTCTTTTGCTAATCATGACTTTCAGGTACTCCAATAATTTTTAAATTATCTTTCCTAAGTCTGTTTTCCAGATCAGTTGTTTTTTCAATGAAATGTTTCACATTTTTTTCATTGTTTTTGGTTTTGAAGTATTGATTCCTGATTTCTAGTAAATTCATCAATCTCCCTGAATTCTATTCTTTGTCTGAAGGATTTGTTCTCCTCAGAGAGTTTTCTTATCTCTTTTTCTATCTGGCCAATTTTGTTTTTTAAATGCATTCTTCTCCTCCATAACTTTTTGAACTGTTTTATCCATTTGACCTAGGCTGGTTTTTAGCATGCTATTTATTTCAGCAATTTTTTGGATTTGCTTGACTAGGCTGCTGACTTCATTTTCATGTTTTTCCTGCACCTCTGTCATTTCTTTTCTCAATTTTTCTTCTAAATCCCTCATTTGATTTTCAAAGTCTTTTTTGAGCTCTGTCATAGCCTGAGCCCAATTTTTGTAATCCTTGGAGTTTTTAGATTCAGAAGCTTATGCTTCCTCATCTTCAGACTGAATATTTTGACCCTTCTTGAGCTCATATGCAAAATATTTCTCAATGGTCTTCCTCTTATTTCTCTGCTTCCTCATTTTCCCACCCTGAGCCTGGTTTTGGGGGTGCTTCCTCAGCTTTTACTAAGGGTCTCAGTATGTGAGGCTCGGTCCTCCCTCCTGGTCTGTGAATGACCATATACGACCCCTCTGCCACTGGGCTGAGGTGGGAAAGCGCTGCTGTTCTATGGGGGGGGGGGGCTAGACTGGGATCAGGATCTGAATGTGGTCAGAGCCCCAGAGTCCTGTTCCAGGGGCAGAGGACTGAGCTCTACAGCCTCTCTCTCTTCACTCCCCTCCCTAGGTTCAATGGGCTCATGCCGTGGGGGGGCTCCTGCTTACCGGCCTCGCCTGCTTCTGTTCCTGGATCTGGGCTGCAGAAAGACCATGTTGCTTGCTGTGTGCCCTGAGGGCTGGGTTTCACTTGCTCACTCTGGAAGAGGAGCCCTGCTGTTCCCCCAATTTGTGCCCAGTGCTCCCTGGGGTGTAGCTCTGGAGACTCCCCAGCTGCTGGGAGCCAGAGCTCCCAGCACCGTGGGGCTGCCTCCAGGAGGCTGCAGTTCTTTGGCTCTGGTGGGCCACCCCTCTGGCGGCCTGCCTCTCCGACACTGGGGAGCAGAGCCTTTCTGCTCTTTTCCAGGTTACCTTGAGTAGGAGAACTGCCTCATTGGGTCCCTCTGTGGGTTCTGTCTCTCGAAAGTTTAGTTAGAGTCCTTAGTTTATGAGTTTTATGAGAGAGCAACTAAGAGGAGATCCTTTCTTGTCGCCATCTTGGCTCTGCCCTCCTTTGCCATTTCTTTCTCTCTTCTTTCTTCTGACTTCTTTCCTATGTTGTTTGTGAGTGAAGAAATCAATTCTTTCCTAGGACTATGTTGTTTTGGGGGAACTTTCCAGACTTGTAAAAGAAAAATCCTGAACTTTCCCACCGTTTTCTCACTTCAAAGTGAGTTTTTTCCACTTATTTTTAGGTTTTTGCAAGGCAATGGGGCTAAGTGCCTTGCCCAAGGTCACCCAGCTAGGTAATAATGAAGTGTCTCAGGCTGCATTAGAACTCAGGTCCTCCTGACTCCAGGGCCCGTGCTCTATCCACCGTGCTACTTAGCCACCCCAATATTTTCACTTTTAAGAATTCTCATCTTTACTACACCACCCATTGTCCCCTAGTCAACTTATCCCTGTTGGCCTGGCTTTCTTCATCTGTCCAATGAACTGGAGAAGGAAATGACGAAGCACTCCAGGATCTATGCCAAGAAACCGTTCAATGGGGTTAAGGAAGTCAGAGACAACATTTTATTTATATACCGAGAACTTTGAGGCTTGCAGCAGGGCTATGTTTTTGTTGTTTTTTTGCAAAGCAATGGTGTTAAGTGACTTGCTAAGGTCACACAGCCGGGTCATTACAAAGTGCTTTAAAATCCTCAGTTTCACTTCAGTCTATGGTCATTTTAAAGAGCGATTGGATTTTGTTTTCTAAGCTATGATGGATTTCTGTTCTGTGGAAGACCAAGGTTTGGCCTGGCCAAGAGGATAGTTTTCATTTACCATGGGATAAGAAATTTGAATAAACTGGACATTCTCACCTAGAGTAAATAGGAAAAGACCCTCAGCATGTCCCTAAATCTTGCCTGTAGAAAATGGTGTACTGTGGAGGGCAATAAAGAATTAGTAATCATAACCTTGAATGTGAATGGGATGAACTCTCCCTTCAAACATAAGCAAATAGCAGAGTGGATTAAAAACCAGAATCCTACAATCTGCTGCTTACAAGAAACTCATTTGAAGCAGAGAGATGCATATAGAGTAAAGGTAAAAGGTTGGAGCAACATATATTTTGCTTCAGCTGAAGTAAAAAAAGCAGGGGTAGCAATCCTTATCTCAGACAAAGCAGCAGCAAAAATAGATAGCATTAAAAGAGATAAGGAAGGAAACTTTATCCTCCTAAAAGGTACCATAGACAATAAAGTCATTTCAATACTGAATCCATATGCAGCCAGTGGGACAGCACCCAAATTCTTAGAGGAGAAGCTGAAAGAACTACAGGAAGACATAGACAGCAAAACTCTGCTAGTGGGAGACCTCAACCTCCCGCTCTCAGATCTAGATAAATCAAATCATAAAATAAACAAGAAAGAAGTTAAGGAGGTCAATAGATTGTTAGAAAAATTAGATATAAAAGACTTATGGAGGAAACTCAATGGGGATAGAAAGGAATATACCTTTTTCTCTGAAGTACGTGGTACTTATACAAAAACTGATCATGTACTAAGACAAAAATCCTAATGATCAACTACAGAAAGGCAGAAATAGTGAATATATCTTTCTCAGATCACAACGCAATAAAAGTCATATACAATACTGGGCCAAGGAGATATAGACCCAGAACAAACTGGAAACTGAATAGCCTCACTTTAAAAAATGAGTGGACCAAAAAACAAATTATAGAAAGAATTAACCATTTTATCCTAGATAATGATAATAATGAAATAACATACCAAAACCTATGGGATTCATTCAAAGAGACTTTCAGGGGATATATTATAGCTCTAAATGCTTACATGAATAAATTGGAGAAAGTGGTATTCAACGAACTAAACATGCAACTAAAAAAATTAGAGAAAGAACAAATCAAAAATCCCCAATTAAATACCAAATTGGAAATTCTAAAAATTAAAGGAGAAATTAATAAAAGCAAAAGCAAAAAAATTATTGAATTAATAAATAAAACCAAAAGTTGGTATTATGAAAAAACCAATAAAATTGATAAACCTCTGGTCCATTTGATTAAAAAAAGAAAGAAGAAAACCAAATTGCTAATATCATAAATGAAAAAGGTGAACTGACCCCCAATGAGGAGGAAATTAAAGTAATAATTCAAAATTATTTTGCCCAACTCTATGCCAATAAATTTGATAATCTAAGTGAAATGGATGGATATTTACAAAAATATAAGTTGCCCAGGTTAAATGAAGAAGAGATTAAATACCTAAACAACCCTACCTCAGAAAAAGAAATTCAAGAAGCCATCATTGAACTCCCTAAAAATAAATCTCCAGGGCCTGATGGATTCACAAATGAATTCTACCAAACACTGAAGGAACAGTTGGTTCCAATTCTATATAAACTCTTTGGAAAAATAGGGAAAGATGGAACTCTGCTTAACTCTTTCTATGAAACCCATATGGTGCTGTTACCTAAATGAGGAAGAGTTAAAACAGAGAAAGAAAATTATACACCCATTTCCCTGATGAATGTAGATACAAACATCTTAAATAAAATCTTAGCAAAACGATTACAACAAGTTATCACCAGGATAATACATTATGACCAAGTAGGATTTATTCCAGGAATGCAGGGTTGGTTCAATATTAGGAAAACTGTTAGTATACTCATTTATATCAACAACAAATCTATCAGAAATCATATGATCATATCAATAGATGCTGAAAAAGCTTTTGACAAAATACAGCATCCATTCCTATTAAAAACACTAGAGAGTGTAGGAATAAATGGACTGTTCCTTAAAATAATTAGCAGTATCTATCTGAAACCATCAACAAGCATTATATTCAATGGGGAGAGGCTAGAGGCATTCCCAATAAGATCAGGGGTGAAACAAGGGTGCCCATTATCACCACTACTATTCAATATTGTATTAGAAATGTTAGTGTCAGCAATTAGAGAAGAAAAAGAAATTGAAGGAATTAGAATTGGGAAGGAAGAGACAAAACTCTGACTCTTTGCAGATGACATGATGGTCTACCTAGAGAATCCTAAGAAATCATCCAAAAAACTACTGGAAACAATTAGCAATTTTAGCAGAGTTGCAGGTTATAAAATAAACCCTCATAAATCCTCAACTTTTCCATATATGTTTAGCAAGATACAGCAGGAAGAGCTAGAAAGAGAAATCCCATTGAAAGTAACCTCAGACAATATAAAATACTTGGGAGTTTATTTGCCAAGACAGACTCAGAATCTTTTTGAAAACAATTATAAAACACTTCTCACACAAATTAAATCAGATTTAAATAACTGGGCAAATATCAACAGCTCATGGATAGGGAGAGCTAATATAATAAAAATGACAATTCTACCAAAGCTAAACTATCTGTTTAGTGCCCTACCAATCAAAATTCCAAAAAATTACTTTAATGAGTTAGAAAACATTGTAAGTAAATTCATATGGAGAAATAAAAAGTCAAGAATGGCCAGGAGCTTAATGAAAAAAAAGTACAAAAGAAGGTGGCTTAGCCCTACCTGATCTAAAATTATATTATAAAGCATCAGTCATCAAAACTGTTTGGTATTGGCTAAGAAATAGAGTGGGGACCAGTGGAATAGACTAGGTGTAAAAGCAGGAGATGATTATAGTAATCGGCTGTTCAATAAACCCAAAGAGTCCAGCCATTGGGATAAAAACTCCCTCTTTGATAAAAACTGCTGGGATAATTGGAAGTTAGTATGGAAGAAACTTAGATTAGACCCACACCTCACACCCTTTACCAAGATAAGATCCAAATGGTGACAGGATTTAGACATAAAAAACAACATTATAAGCAAATTAGAAGATCAAGGAGTAGTTTACCTGTCAGATCTATGGAAAGGGCAGCAATTTATGACTAAGGAAGAGTTGGAGAACAGCACCAAAAACCAATTAGGTGATTTCAATTACATTAAATTAAAAAGCTTTTGCACAGATAAAACCACTGTAACCAAGATCAAAAGAAATGGAGTAAATTGGGAAACAATCTTTACAACTGATGATTCTGACAAAGGACTCATTTCTAAAATATACAGAGAACTGAGTCCTATTTTTAAAACAAAAAGCCATTCCTCAATTGACAAATGGTCAAAAGATATGCAAAGGCAATTTACAGATGAAGAGATCAAAGCAATCCATAGCCATATGAAAAAAATGCTCCAAATCTTTAATTCTTAGAGAAAGGCAAATTAAAGCTTCTCTGAGGCACCACCTCACACCTCTCAGATTGGCCAATATGACCAGGAAGGATAATGATCATTGATGGAAGGGTTGTGAGAAATCTGGGACACTAATACATTGTTGGTGGAGCTGTGAACTCATCCAACCTTTCTGGAGAGCTATTTGGAACTACACCCAAAGGCCAACAAAAATGTGCATACCCTTTGACCCAGCAATACCACTACTGGGTCTATATCCTGAAGAGATGAAGAAAAGAGTAAAAATATTACTTGTACGAAAATATTTATAGCAGCCCTGTTTGTGGTGGCAAAGAATTGGAAATCCAGTAAATGTCCTTCAACTGGGGAATGGCTTAGCAAACTGTGGTCTATGTATGTCATGGGATACTATTGTTCTGTTAGAAACAAAGAGGGACAGGATTTCAGGGAAGCCTGGAGGGATTTGCATGAACTGATGCTGAGTGAGATGAGCAGAGCCAGAAAAACACTGTACACCCTAACAGCAACATGAGAGTGATGATCAACCTTAAAGGACTTGCTCATTCCATCAGTGCAACAATCGGGAGCAATTTTGGGCTGTCTGCAAAGGAGAATGCCATCTGTATGCAGTTAAGGTGCTGTGGAGTTTGAACAAAGTTCAAGGACTATTCCGTTTAATTTAGGGAAAAAACAGATATCTTATTGTCTTATCTTGTTACCTCTTAGATTCTTGTCTCTTCTCTAAGAATGTGATTTCTCTCTCATCACACCCAGTTTGGATCAAGGTACAACATGGACACAAAGTAACGACTAGCAGATTGCTTTCCATGGGAGGGTAGGGGGAGGGAAGTAAGACTGGGGGGGGGGGGGGAATTGTAAAACTCAAATAATATCTTTAATAAAAATTAATTAAAAAAAAGAAAATGGTGTGCTGGGCCGTAGCTAGGTGGTGTAGTGGACAGAGCACCAGCCCGGGAGTCAGGACTAGCTGAGGTCAAATCCGGCCTCAGACCCTTCCAAATGACCTAGCTGTGCGGCCTTGGGCAAGCCACTTAACCCCATTGCCTTGCCGAAACTAAAAAAAAAAAAAAATGTGCTGTTGCGTGGACTCTGCCCCCACCACCACAGGGATTAGAGTTGTTGCTGCCCCCTCCCCAGAGAGTTTCTCATGAACTGAAACCCTGGGGGCGGCTGGGGGTTTGGGGAGCCTCAGCAGAGCAGCACACATCCCTTTCTGGGAGGGTGAGGTCCTCAATCTGGCCCCCTGTGCCCCCCGCCCCCCACCGCACCCATCTCAGCTTTTCCCGGGCCCTCAAAGTCTATAGGCTACAGTTTGGCTACATTTCTAGACAATGCGGACTAACCCGCAGGAGCCCCACCCCCTGTCTGGGGAGGGCCAGGGCTGCAGGGTCTTGTGCTTGGCTTGCCTCAGGCAGAGTCCACAGACAGCTAGCAGCAGCGTCCAGGCACCAGCCAGGCCCCGGGTCCTCTGGCCCTCACAAGACGTCCGGCTCCCCGAGCGTCCAGTCGGCTTCCAGTCGCCCAGCCGGGCCCGGTCCGGTGCGGCCGAGGGTCCAGCCGACACGCCAGTCTAGCCGGCCAACTGGACTCCCAGCTCTCCGGTCCCGGAGCCAGCGTTCCGGCCTTGCTGCCAGGGCTCCAGAGGTCCAGGCGTCCTGCCGTCCGGCCAGTGGCCCGGCCAGCCTGCAGCCGCCTCCCTGCCCTGGTCCGGCAGCAGAAGCCGTGCAGAGTTGCCTCAGGAACTGTGCTCCCCGTGGCACGTTGCCAGCCTAGGAGGGTGGTCCTGGACCGGCTTCTTGTCCTCAATGAGGAACCCACCCTGACCTTCTGTGAGAGGAAGATCCGCAGGGGTGAGTGCATCTTGGGGAATGTGCAGAACCGGCAGATAATGTACCTGGTCCGGTACACGATTGAGAATACCTGCGACACGCTGTCCCAGAGCGTGGCTAGGAGCTATGGCGAGCCCGAGGGGTCCCAGGCATCCCCCATGCCGGAACCCGGCCCTAGCAGCACCCTGTCCGGGTGCAGCTACTTTGATTACAGTAGCAACAGCAGGGACCTGGACCTAGCCGAGCCCGGGGAGGTTTTCGACTGGAGCTACTGCAGCTGGTTCCCGGGCCCAGGTGCAGAGGAAGCCAGCACCAGCACCAGCACCAGCACCAGCACCAAGGTGCTCTCTTCGGAGCCTCGCTGCCCAGCAGCTCCTGAATCGGTGTATATGTGGCTTCAGGAGGGTCAGGTCCTCCGCTACATCACCATGCACCGGCAGAAGGATAGTGATACCGCCCTCCAAGCTGGCTGCCAAGGGGCTGCTATGGGGGAGTTCCTGGGCGCTAGCGCCCAGGGTGGCCAAGGGGAAGCTCCCTCTTCTGGGGCTGCAGAAGTGCAGGGGCCCAGAAAATACAAGCAAAAATGCAGGTCTTATGGTTCCAGATGGCAATGGGGAACTTCCAAAGAGCCTGAACACAGGTGCCTCGGTAAGCTCAATGAAGTCCAGATCCACTTACCCAAGGCCCTGAAGCTTCTGCTCCTGCAAGACTGCAAGCAGGTGACTGTAAATAAGAAGCTTTTCACCCTGCCTGCCAAGAAGCCAGTGAGTACCATCTTGGCAGAATATGTTGCCGCTCAGCAAAATTGCACCCCTACCTTGGAGGCCTACGCCGTTGCCGACGTGGTGGCCACCCTCCAAGAGTTCTTTGACATGGTACTGGGCTCTCAGCTCCTCTACCAGGTGGAGAAGCTGCAGCACCGGAAGATCCAGGCCCACTATGCCCGGGCCCCCATATCTGACATCCACGGGGGTGCCCACCTGCTGCGCCTCTTCCCACAGCTGGGGCCCATGCTTGCCTGCGCTCCCCTGAGCGGTGACAGTCTGCAGATGCTGCTCAACCCTTTGCACGATTTCCTGAAATATTTTGCCAGCGACCCTGCTCTGCTGTTTCAGGCCTCCACTGAGCACGGAGCTAATTGATTCTTCCAAGAGCAGGCAGAAAGGAAACTGAAACCTTGGCAATCTCTGCCAATCGGTGGTGGGGCGGCAGCTTATTGGCCTGGATGTGACAAAGAAGATTCCTTTTGGCCTGATGCTTGTTTGTTCTGGGTCCTTGTTTTCCTCTCAGTTTCCTGTTGACTGCTTCCCCTGAAGAAAGCCCTTTTTGACTCGACCCAAAGGTTGGCTCCTAGTTTGTGGGGTGGGTGACCTGGCCAGTTGGGATCCACATCAGCAACTGGCTTCTGGCTGCTCAGCGGGCTTCCACCTCTGCCCCTGTGTTAATGCTCACTGACTCAAGACCATCATTGGTTGGGAGGGCCTGGGAGAGGCGATATATGTAGGGCCCAGTCATCCTAATCTTCTTGAAACGTGACTTCTCAGTTTCCCCACAAGGGGTTGCATTGCACACGGCCAGTTCCGGAACCAGGGTTGGGCTGTTTTCTATGGTGATCGGGATAGGGATTTTGGTGCTAAGATAGACATACTCTCGGGTTTTTTTTTTTGTTTTGTTTTGGTTTTTTTGCTGTTGCTTTTTAGGGGCTTTTTGCAAGGCAGACAGGGTTAAGTGGCTTGCCCAAGGCCACACAGCTAGAAAGTTATGAAGTGCCTGAGGCGGGATTTGACTCCTGACTCCAGGGTGGTTGCTCTATCTACTGCACCACCTAGCTGCCTGACATACTCCTATTTTGACAGTTGTCTAGGAATGTTGTTCCTCCAGAGTTGGTTTGTAAGTTTTGAAAATAAAAGTTCTTAACTACCCTCAAAAGGTGTGTGGCTTCTGTCTTGGCTTGGGGGAAGTCCAATAGAGGCAGGGGCTCACAGGTTTGGGAATTAATACAAGGTAGACTTCACTCTGAGCCCAATCCACTGCCCCAGGGACACCCGGGTCTCCCCCCAAGGGGCAGTGGTATAGAAATGGCCTTGGAGGAGGGGGAAGGTTAGTTATGGGACCAGGTTGGTCCCAATAGCCCCAAGCAACTCCCAGGCCCAGACCAAGTCAAATCAGCTTGCAGAAATGCTAAGTACTGCCCTCCAGGAGTTCCCATCCAGATGTGTTGAAGGACTGAGAAGGGAGTTCACATTTCCCACCCAGGCAGGCCTTGGGCTGGAGTCTCAGGCCACCTTCTACCTCAGGGCCAGATGTTTCTGCAGTGGGAGGTGGCTCCCTGATACACTCACTCCCCTGGTGACCCCAGAAAACATAGCTCCAGGAGAGCCCAGGAGCTAACAAAATGTGAAAGCCTGGCCCCTGCTCACACCTGCCAGCAACCCTTTTGGGCCCAAGAGGAAGGGATTAAACAGGGTCTAGATCAGCGAGGCCATCTTACTGTTGGCCCTGCACATAGAGTCCCTGAGGCAGAGGGAGTCACATGGACCTTAGGTATAGACTTAGGTGCAAGACTGTCTTTGTTCCACTTCACTAGACAGTGATGCTAAAAGCTTCTCATGCACACACATCACCTCTAGATCCTAGCATGGGTGTCCAGACCTGTGCAGGTGTCACTGACAGCTCAGCCCCACTATATGGGCCAGTTTTTTGCCCAGAGATCATGACCTAACCGGCCTTTGTCAGGTTCAGCAAAGGGCCACCAAATAGACAACATTTCCTGACTCAGTCCACTCCCTCAGAAGCCCCGTTGACCTATTCATCTTTTGCCTGCCCTGAGATTCAGGCAGTATCTCCCCCTCCTCACCTGGCAGCCAAAGGGAACAACTTCCACTGAGATTTGGGGGGAGGAGACTGAAGAGTGAAGAGAAAATTGGTTGTTCTTGCAGTAGCAAGAAAGGATAAACCCAAGCAATTGCTTCGTTTGGGGCAGCCCCTAATCTACTAGGGAAAGAATTCCCTGCATGGGAGACAGTCAGAAAAAAACCCAGAATCAGGAGCCTCTGTAAAGATGGGCTTGTTTTGTCTTGAGGCACAGAGTTCATCCCACAGAGGATTTGACACTGAATTCTGGAGGTGATAGGGAGCCATTGCATTCTGCTGACTAGGGGAGTGACAAGGTCAGATCTCTGACACAAGGATCAAGAGAAGGAAAAACTAGTGGAAGGGAGGCTCTTGCCCTCATCCAGGTATAATACCTAGACTGTGAGAGTGGCAGAGGAGAGAAGAGAGCAAAGGCAAGACAGTTAATAAAGGGGAAAATCCACAGGCCTGACCATTGCATTCACTCAGTGGGGGGTGGGGAGGGAAGGCTAAACAGCAAAAAGAGCCCCACCAATCCAACCAATGCATCTCCCAAGCATGCCAGTGTACCCCAGCTGGGCCACTGTCAATGTCCATCCCAATGCCCAGCTATTCCCTAACCATCATTCACTGAGGTTTCCCTGAGGAGTCTTCTAACAGCCTCCTGGGAGGGGTAAAGCTGGCCCCTCCCTCTTTGGAGCGGGTCAGCACTAGATCCACTGAAACGGCAAGGGCCACTGGCAAGGAGGGGAAGGAGGTGGAGTAAGCCCTCTAGTAGACTGACTGGAACCAGAGCTGGTGGGTGAGCATGGGTGTATGTATGTATGGGGCGGGGGGGTGCGAGAGGGTTCTGCTCTATTTGCCTCATGGCTAGCCTTGGAGCAAAGGCCAAGTTCAAGGATTTACAGGCAATGGGTATCCAGGAAATTCATCCAAGCTTGGTCTGGGAAGCAAGGCAACAAAAAGGGACTGCAGCAAGGGTGCACACACACTCACACTCATAGACACAGTCTGTCTCACACATACTCATACACTCACAAATAGTTGCTTTAGACACACATACACACACTCACATACACCTACATTATCACACAGTCACATGTTATACTCACACACACACTGATGATGATGTTTGTCTTTCATTCTTTTGGGGCTGTTTTTTTTTTTTTGGCAAAGGGGTTAAGTGCCTTTTGCCTAGTTTATTATTAAGTGTCTGAGGCAGAATTTGAACCCAGGTCCTCCTGAGTCCAGAGCCAGGGCTCTATCTACTGTGCCTCTTATCTGCCCCCTTTCTTTCATTCTTTTCTTTTTTGGTAAGGCAATGGGGTTAAGTGACTTGCCCAAGATCGCCCAACCAGGTAATTGTTAACTGGCTCAGGCTGGATTTGAATTCAGATCCTCCTGACTCCAGGGCTTGATCCACTGTGCCTCTTAGCTGCCCCCTGTCTTTCACTCTTTTGGGGGGGGTAAGGTAATGGGGTTTAGTGACTTGCCCAAGGTCATACAACTTGGTCTTTATTGTCTTTCATTCTTGAAGAAGGTCATGACATCATGAAGGTGATCCCACCTCCCATCCTCCTGACTCCAATGCCCGTACTCTAACCCACTGTACCCTCTAACTGCCATTATGTATATTTCCACACATGCACACTCACACACTCATGCACTGTTCACCATCATTTCTCTTTGGCTAAAACAAAACAACAAAGTTTGTTTTATAAATGAAGTTTAATTCTCTAGAATCTTACCAGACCCCATGTATGGAGGGCACCCTTACCAATGCCAACCTTGTCCCAACATTTTGGAGATTATTTATACAGTTCAAACAAAGCATAACGAAACTTTTGGGGGCCAACCAATGAGATTTTCCGCAGATGACATGGTTTTCCAAATACAATTCTCTCCAGTCTTATAATATTCTTTCCGGAAAATTCCTATTGACAAGAATTCCACTTCTGCCTAAGAGTCAATATTTACAAAGGACAAAAAGATTTTCTCTCTGCTCATACAGAAAGTCTCTTATCTTAAAGTTTGTTCATCAAGGTACTAACTTTGTGATAACCAGGAGAGACAGGCCTGACATAGCAGACTGCATTTTATAACCCTTAGTTAAAGATTAAGAGAGCTCTGGCCTGAGTTCAAATCCAGCCTCAGACACTCATTAAGAACCTAGCTGTATCACATTGGGCAAGTCACTTAGCCCCATTGTCTTAACAAAAGAAATATATTGCTCAAGAAATATTCATTCTGTTTTGAAGGATATCTAGTAGGAGTGCACATTCACACAGACACATATACCAAACCAGACACACACCCACTTACATATATATGCTCAGAGACATGCTCAGAGTCACAAAAATCTTCACACATAGACACACATAGACTCACACAGATACACCCTCCTTCAGTGTCATACTCCTTCACATCCATGCACACACTCACACATATAGCGCACCCACACTCACGTCTGCCCACACTCTCCCCCTCAGACACATCCTCATACACACTTGCACACATGTGTCTTCACACATATATGCCCCCAGACCCATTAGCACACCAATACTCACCCTCAGACACACCCCTCCTCTTCAGACATATTCACGGATATCCACTCATACACATACACATACACTCCATTACACACGCTGACTCATTTATTCCCAGACACACACCCATACTCAGATCCATTCACATATATCCATACATACCCACACCCACACACACCCAAGGCCAATCACTCACTGGGAAGGGAGGGAGGCATGTACCAAAGATCTTGCCTGGTGGAAGACAATGTTGAGTGACCCCTGAGCAGGTGTTTCTTTGTGACCAGGTAATGGATGTCAGACATAGGAAATCAGACTCAGGTGGAGTACCATCCTTGGCTGGGACATGTTCCTAATGAGGCTTGAGGTGGCCATTGTCAGCCCCAGAACCAGTCTCTGCTTATTAGCCTATCTGCTCATTGCCCTCAGTGGGCACTTAACATTTATGAATAGAATAAACATTTATCGGCTGATTGGTTATGGATAAACTATCATAAAAAATAGTTTAAAAACAATAATGTGGAATTTTTAATATGGAAATATTCAAGTTTGCATCACTGATGGAAACCCAAGTTCCAATTTGGCCTATTTTTCCCTTAAATTTTCATTTTGATGCACTTCATCCATTTGAAGGGCTTGCTCTTTTCCTTCAGAGCACCCCTCTGCATCTGTAGGGTTTACAAAATCAGGGAGCCAGGAAATGCAGAGAGCATGAGTATACCACCTTCTGGTTTATTGGCACGGTTGACCCAACAAACAATATCCACAATAACTCCCTTAAATTGTAGTTGGATTGCCACAAAAATGATCTGCAAAGTTACCTGTTTGGGGCAAAGAGCTAAGTGTCTTCAGGACTTTCCCTGAAGGTCCTCCTGCTCATCAGATGTGGGCTGCCCAATCCCAAGGGCCATTTCCTTTTTTTTTTTTTTGAATCGGGCATTCTTGGGCAGGGTAGTGGCATGTTTAATATCCTCTAATGTCCAGGTGTCGGCTTCTGGACTACAGGATTGAAAACACTCCCTACAGCACCAGCCCTGAAGTCAGGAGGACCTGAGTTCAAATCCAACCTCAGATAATTAATAATGACCCAGCTGTGTGACCTTGGGCAAATCAATCCCATTGCCTAGCAAAAAAAAAAAAGTCGGAAGAAAAAGAAACACACTACAAATGAAGCTAAGAATATGGGTGAAGGGACCACAGGGTGGACAAAATGAGCTAACACAAGGCTATTTAGCAAACAGTGCCACAAATGAAACAGAAAAGCACCTGGTCCTCCTGAGAAAAAGAATCTTTCATTAATTCCTCTAACACTAAATACTAGAGACCTGATGGTGACAAGGAAGTCTCTTATCCCTTATCACTTGTCAGCCACAAAAGCCTATTATTTGTAACATCTACTTGTGATAAAGCCATGGAAAAATGTCCCAACCCCCTTTTAAAGATAGTGTGGCCTCCAAGCCCAGAGATGACTTTTATCAGAACTGGTCTTCCTTTGGTTTGGTCACTGGTAGCCCAGGCACTAGCATCTGCCATCCATAAAAGGAGATTCTGTGACCTCCAGGGACTGGTCTTCAGACCAAGGGAGAATTTTCTAGGAGTTGACACACTAAGCCTTGGGATGCAGTTGTAAAGAAGAAAGTGACAGTCAATGGGTGGGTCAGATTCCTTCTGGGATCAGAAACATCTGGACCTCCCCATTAGAGTTTCAGTGGTGGCCATATGGCCCCAGAAGCAAGAGGCCACATGCCAGCAGCTCTTCACTTTAGGGGAAGAGGAAACTGCCAGTTTGATTCCAATTCAACTGTGTACAAAGTATTGTGATGTCGACAGCATATGACCTGCCCACTACCATGGCCCATTAGCATTTGGGGTGAACAACTGACCGAGGTTAGTGCTGATGTTCCTAGAGGGCAACCCTTCCAACACAGTGATACTAGTTCTCCAAAGTGCGGCCTGGCCTGGTCCAAACACAACAGTGAGCTAGTGGGTACAGATAGATACTGAAAGTGTCTCTAAGATATAGAAAGTTTCTATAAGTATATTTTTTAATATTTTATATATTTATATCATATAGAGAAAGAATCTATAAGCAAATCAGACCATCATCTGAAAATAGGAGTTCCTGGCACTAGTCCTAGCCAGGGCAGGGCCTTCATCCTGAGTTTTGCAGCTGGCAGGGGTGGGTGTTGGAGAAGCTATAGCTCTAGGTGTGGACACATGAACTTCAGATTTGACCATTCAACAAACTCCTCCAACTCTAGCCTTCACTTCTCTGGAATCTGGTAACTGCCCAGCTCCCCACACACCAGGACCCACCAGTTGTCATGTGGAGAACCCCATGTGACAACTGGAAAGGAAAGGGGAAGCAGGGAGACCTGGGAAAACCTTTGAGATTATCAGCCAATCCCAGACTATGAATAATATTTAGGAGGGAACCACTCAGAAGGTTCACACCAAACTGGGGTCATCTTCTCTTCATGGACTGGAGAAGAGTGATATGGCCTAGAGTAGCAAAACTTGAAAACAAGGCTTTCTCATCTCAGGGAAGAGAAAAACAGACTACATCCCTCTGGCTATTACTGTGGTTGGACAGACATAGATAGAAGTTGGGGGGGGGAAGAAGGCAGCCCCCACTT
This sequence comes from Macrotis lagotis, assembly GCF_037893015.1. NCBI lineage: Eukaryota > Metazoa > Chordata > Mammalia > Peramelemorphia > Peramelidae > Macrotis > Macrotis lagotis. Next base: position 1,108,442 of record NC_133666.1, read on the forward strand.
TCATTCAAAGAGACTGCCCTGGGAGCCAAGGGCCCTTAAAGCCAACCTTTCTCATTTAAATGGGAAGCAGTTAACGAGCCTCCTCCAAGGCCAAAGTCAGTTCTCCATAGCAGGCCACAGCAAATGTTGCAGAGATCAAATGACTGTAATGGGGCTCAGTGGGTTGATCCACAGGGGGTGGCTCCTGCCGAGTGTGGATGAGAGCCTTCAGCTCTCAGGGTTTCTGATGATGCCAAAAGCCTCCTGGGATACGCAAGAAGTATTTCATTGCAGTTGGAGCACAACAGTGACATCGAGAGGGAACAGAATCATTGAGACAGAGAGACCATTTTGAGCATGCCTCTAGATGCCTCTCAGTCTTCAGAAACAAGATGGTCAGAATCTGAGAGTTCTGAGAGGAGACAGGAATCTTTGTCATGAGGTGGTGGCTGCCCAACTGGGCCATGCCAGACAGTGCAGAGTCTAATGCCAATCCTTGTGGGTGAACCTTTCAAATTGTTACCTCACTTTTCCCCACCCTGCCACCTTACATGATGATGGGGAGCCAGATCCTAACTCCTCTGAGTGACACAGCAATTCAGAAGCAGGGTGATGATGTATAGCTGTTAGTGGGCAGGATATGGGCTGAAGGCTGAGAAGAGGCTGAACTTTGCCAACAAAACAGGTTTTTCTCACCTCCCAAGCTTCCAGGCTCTTGGGTTACAGTTAAGATGCTCTGGCAAGTCAGTCAATCAACATTTATTAAGCATCTTCCATGTGCCAGGCCCCAGGGATTCAAAAAGAGCCAAAAGACAGTCCCTGCCCTCAAGGAGCTTACAATGTAATGGAGGAGAGAGAGACAACAATTACATTCAAGCTTTATGTAGGATAAATAGGAAATAATTAACAAAGGGATGGCAGTGGAATCAAGAGGGATTGAGGGAGGCTTCCTATTGGGGATTTTAGTTGGGACTCCAAGGCAGCCAAGGAGCTCAGTAATCATGGGTAAGGCTGGGAGAGCCAAGCTTCTGAGCAAGAGTGGTAACCAGAGAGAATTCTGGGAACTGAGAGCTGGAAGGGATTATTGGTGGATCTGCCTGGAGGAGACCTCAGATGGGCTTGGAAGGGCAAAGGGAGCATTTTTGTATTTGCTCCTGAAGGCCATAGGGAGCCACCAGAGCTGAGAAGGATCCATCAGACCTTGTCTGTGGAACCTGGAGTCTGGGGCTGAGAGAGAGACAGAGAGAGGCTGTGTTCTGAGCAAAAGCTCAGCCAGAAATAGGACTAAAGACTGAGATTAGATAATGATAGACCAGGTTCAGGTTTGGACAGATGCCTGTAGTCTGTGGCTTAAAAAAGATAGACCTTTTTGGATTGAGGGTCCCTAGTCCCAGTCACCAGTGTCACCCCCAGCCCCAGGCCTGTACGGTTGCCAAAAGGGTTGGCCAAGTTCAGAAAACTGCCTTTAGAAATGGTATCTTCTTTACTATATCCATGTGGATGGAGTTGATGTGTGTGGGGACGGGGGCAACTCTACGAATGTCCAGGGCTTCCCGAGTCATTGAGTGGGTGAAGCCAAACTCAATACATTTTTGAGACAACAAAAAAGGGAAATCTTCTATCTCCTTATGAATGATGGATGCCATTCCTAAGCTCTAAAGTTTGAGGATGCTTTGGGAAAGAATCTCCAACTTCTTCCCCAGAAATTGAGAGAAGCTGAGCAGGAGGAGACTGGAAAGTAGTTCCCAGAGTAGGAGACGTGTCCCAGGTTGCATCAGAGGATGGAGAGGATGGACAACTAGAGCAGGCTAATTAGTACCCCTCACTTTCTCTAGTCCCTCCAATAGTCAATATTCTTATCTTTTATTATCTTGGATTTAAAAATGATTTTAGAGATAAAAAGTACCCCTTAAACCCTGACAATGTGCCAAGGACCATGCTAGGTTTGGGAGACACACATCAAAGAACTAGTATGCTCTATCCCATTCTAGTTGAGGAAGGGTTGGTGGCAGAATCTATCTATGGGAAGGCCCACTGGTCCTTAGCATCCGTTGTCCAAGCAAATGGGGGCACTTAAGGGGTTTCCTTTGACTATTTCTCTAGAAAGAAACAATTCTTGGCCTTGTGGATTGATGAGTCCCTCTATTCATCTCAGGCAGATATTATATGCACATAGAGAGATGGATAGATATGACTTACAGAATTGTTAGTAACATCCACGTAATGATTGTGCTCATATCATCAGCAGGCTCAGATTTGGTAGCTCTCCACATAGCAGATGCCACAGAGATGACTGGCCTTCCAGGAAAATTGTGAGAGTGTGACTGGGGAGCATATGTGGACCTTTGGTGAAGTGTTCCAATTGTCTAACCACATGATTTTCAATGGACTATGACTAGAACAGTCAGTATTCCAAAAGAACTGCATCACCTTTGGCCACCTCTTAGCAATTAAGAAGAGATGTTCCCCTCCCACACATACACTCAACCCAGCCCCTCAGGGCTTCATGAAGGAGGCATGGCAGCTTGACTATAGGAAATATGACCAGAGCACATGGCACTGTATCTGTTTATTGTGGACATAGTCTTTTCCGGGGGTTGGTATCTGTCCACTATTGTCTCGCCTCAAAAATACTGTGATGATGGACAGCTATCTCCCTCCTCATCCTCTCTAGCCTTGTAGAGATCAAACATGTGAAATCTTAAGCCTATATAATTTGATATTAGCTAGGAAAAACTGTGCTGTGTTTCCCTAAAGAAGATTCACTCATCAACCCACCCATGTAACTCAACTCCTAGAAAAACTGCTCATGCTGTTACCTCTGTTTGCCTCATCTCTCACTCCTTAGGCCCTCACCATCTATCTTTTGACCTCACCACCAAGAAACCATTGCTATTTCCAAAGCACCTGGAAAACCTCACTGACCAATTTAATGTCTTCTCAATCTTCATTCTCATAATTTTCACAATGTCTCCTTTCAGAGTTTCCCTGTTGCCTTGTGGTTCTCTTACCTGTCTACTACTCCTCAGTTTCCTTTGCTGGATTATCATTCATATAATACACTCCGACTGTGAATGGATCCTACAGTTCTGGCCCAATCCTTCTTCTCCCTAAATTTTCTCTTACCCATGGGTTTATCTCTATGAAGATGACTCCCAGATCACTGTAGCTACAGGCCTTGTCTTCTGGGTCCCAGGTCTACATCAACTGTAAAGTGAGGTGGTTGTCCAGTAGAGACAACATTCTGGACTACCTGCACACCAACTGTAGCATAACCCTGAAATTCTCAACAAGAGAGACGCTCTAATAAGTGACTTTTTCCATGCCAGAGATAGATACCCAGAAGTCAGTTAGCAGGCCAGGGTGTTAACCTTAATTATTTTAGGCTAAGAATGAAATAACAAAAAAGGCTAGTTTAGCCATGAAGTTTTATTTTTTAAGGTGTCACCTAGAAACCCATGGATGGAAGACTTCATTGAAGATATCCATCCTTAGGGGCAGCTAGGTGACACAGTGGATCGCCTTGGAGTCAGGAGGGCCTGAGTTCAAATACGGCCTCAGGCACTTCATAATGGTCTAGCAGTGTGACCTTGGGTAAGTCACAACCCCATTGGTTTAAATAAATAACATTTAAAAAATATCCATCCTGATACAAAGTTTTGGAGGCATTTTATTCAGAAAGGACAATCATAAAACTAAGTTAAGCAACCAATGAGATTTCACAGAGATTACATAATTATACATGATGATCCTCTCATAAGTTTGGTTCAAGCTTCTATTGATAAGGATTCCACTTGGGCTGGAAAGGGAATGTTTATCAAAATAGGGTTTTTCTCTCTCTTCATCCAAGATATCTCTTATCGTGTGATTTGTCAACTCAGGTAAAGGAATTTGTTGGTGCTCTTACAAACTTGACCAAGTAGTACTGACACAGGTCAGTAGTATAAAAATTGGTATGGATCTAGAGATGTCCCCAAAGAAGGTGAGAGTAACCCTGTAACAAAGGGGAAAAATAGATTTTCTTCAAGACTACATCAATAGGGGCTGCTAGGTGGAGCAGTGGATAGAGCACCAGCCCTGGAGTCAGGAGGACCTGAGTTCAAATCTGACCTCAGACACTTAATAATTACTTAGCTGTGTGACCTTGGGCAAGCCACTTAACCCCATTGCTTTGCAAAAAAAGACTCTATCAATGCCCAAGAAAAATGAAGCAAAAGATAAAAATTGAAATAAAATAGCTGATAAAAAGAATTAGAAGAAAATAAATAGCTTGGAAGAGAAAATGGTAAATGAGACCCAAAGAACAAATACAAAAAATGGTAAATGAGACCCAAAGAACAAATACAAAAAAACAAACAAAAATCTACTCCATTAGGCAGCAAGAAATATTAGAAATATTAGATTAGAAAGCATGGAAAAATGGAAACCATCTCTTATTTAAAAAAAAAACAACTGGTTTTAATTAATAAAAACAACAGGTCAAGGAGATCATTTGAGACCCAACAGAGAGTGGTGGTACATGCTTATAATTGTAAATCTGTCGCTAATTTGATGAGACTCTAGAAGCAGGAGGCTACCAGGCTGTTTAAGGAGGGGAAAACTGATCCAAATCAGAAACAGGACATGTAAAAGTTTCCATACTAAGCAGTGGTGGAACCAGGCCTGTAAGAGGCCACCTTACTTCCAACTTGGGCAATATAGGGAGACCCAGGTCCAAAATCATCATCATCATCATCATTGGACTTCGTGAAAACTATGGACATTATATTACATAGACAAAAAACCTAGGCATTATATTTCAAAAATATAATAAATTAAAACTTCCCAGCTGTATTAGAACATAAGCCAAAGAGAAGCTAGAAAGAAATCAACGGGGCGGCTAGGTGGCATAGTGGATAGAGCACTGGCCCTGGAGTCAGGAGTACCTGGGTTCAAATCCAGTCTCAGACATTTAATAATTACCTAGCTGTGTGGCCTTGGGCAAGCTACTTATCCCCATTGCCTTGCAAAAGCCTAAAAATATCATCCCCAAAATCCAGAGTTCTCATATCAAAGAAAAATACTACAAGCATTCGGGAAGAAGAAAGTCACATAGCAAGGAAGTGAGAGAAATGAATGAATAATAACCAATGATTTGGGGAGATCCAGAGTTCCCTCTTTTTCTAAAGTCCTAGTTTTTAAAGTTCAATCTCTTGAAGGACATTGCCGATTATGAGATTGAACAAACTTTCTTGTTCATACCCCGGTTAGGACAGTCAGTTATTGTACTCTGCTCAGGGAGAAGAGGGCAATAAACTCTTAGAACAGATTGTCCAAAGCTGGGGTTTAACTTAAGAAGTAAATGACTTAGAGTTCAGGTCTAGTCCCTCACTATAATATTCACTCTCGCATTAATTGTTAACCAATCAAAGTTGATTGCCGTCCTTTTGAACACTCCTCCTCCAAGAAGTGGAATATCAGCCTTGAACCTACTAGAGAGATGGCAAAATGACCATCTTTTTATTAAAATGCTGGCATTATTAATAACATTATTAAATGACCCAGAAATTACATTGCTCGAATCTTTTTGAACACAGCAGAGCCATTGTCAGGATGACACAAGACCTCGTAGATTCTACTCAAAATGAAAGACAATCTTGTAATACTCTATTTCAAAAAGACAAAAGATAGAAGTTTACAACCGAGAATAACTTAATTTGGGAAGCTGATGATAATCCTACAGGGATAGAAAAATACATCAGCCAAAAAGAGCAGAGCTAAACCTAGAAACAGAAATTTATTTGAGTAATTAGAAGGACCTGTTTGATGATGTAGTGTTAATAGTCTAAGAAGTCCTTCACAACTTTAATGTCTATGAAGGATATTAAGGAAGTTAACTAAGAAAAACAGAAATTCTTGGATGTATTGGTTCTATGTTGAGTTTGCAGAGTGAGAAGAGAGAGGTGAGTAAATGGAATATACAATCTTTTTATCTTTAATTTTTTTCTAGGTAGTCTTATGAAAAATTCATTTTTTTTCTCTTTGCTATAGAGTTATCATCTTCTTTGGGGAGATCTCTAGATCTACAATAATTTTTATATTCATTGGTGTTTTATTAACTCATTCCAAAGAAGAAGGGAGTCAAATTTGCTTTTTGTCATAATTGGAATATATGAAGAAGAGGTTGGGGAAAGTAGGCAAGAAAGATAACTTCACTGTGATGGGAAATGAGTAACAGAGGGTTGAACACACACACAATCTGATGGAGAAAGATATCTCCAAAGGAAAATAAGCAGGTATGTGCTGGGGGTGGTAGATTTAGAGGTATTACAAGGGAGGATAACACCAGATAGTGAACACTTAAAAGCAATACAAATTTCCTCACCCTCAAGGGGAGAATTAAAAGAGTAAAAAAGCAAAGCAAAGAACTAGAACCTACAGTAGTTCTATAAAATGGAGAATGAATGGCTAAACAAATTATGATATATGAATAATATATGAACATATATTTGGCATATGAATGTGTCATATTATTGTGCCATAATAAATAAAGACAATTACAGATAATAATAGGTAGTATGAACTGCTGTAGAGGGAAGAGAGAAGAACCAGAAGAGCAATAACACTGTAATTAAAAAAAAAACTGTGAAAGACTTGAAAACTCTGTATATTGGCCATCTGCTATGACCTACTTCCCGAAAAAGATGATATCCTCAAGAGGCCAAAAGAATTATTTGAAATCTTGCTGCTCATCCTTATAAAGCAATAATATTCCATTAAATTCATATGCCATAACTTGTTCAACCATTCCCCAAAGGATAGGCATCACCTCAATTTACGATTCTTTGCCACCACAAAAAGAGCTGCTGTGAACATTTTTGTATGTATGGGTCTTTTCCTGTTTTGTGATCTCTTTGGAATACAGACCTAGTACAGAGCCTGTATCAAAGTGTACCACAGTTCTATAATGGGTATAATTCCAAATTATTCTCCAGACAAGTTGGATCAGTTCACAACTCCACCAATACATTAATGTCCCAGTTTTCCCACATCCCCTCCAACACTGATCATTTCCTTTTTCTGTCATATTACCCAATTTGACAAGTGTGAGGAGGTACTCAGAGTTGTTTCAATTTCTCTAATTAATAGTGAGTTAGAAATGAACTGATGCTTAGTGAAGTGAGCAGAACCAAGAGAACATTGTACACATTGACGCTATGTGCTGATCAACTATGATAGGTTTAACTTTTCTCAGTAATACAGCAATCAGGCAATTCAAAAAGACCTGTGATGGCATAGGCCATCCACATCCTGAAAAAGAACTGTGTGATCTGAATGCAGATCAAAGCATGCCATTGTCACCTTTTTAATTTAGTTTTTTGCTTTTCCTTTCTTGAGGTTTCCCCCCTTTTGTTCTGACTCTTCTTTCCCAAGCATGTCCAATATGGAAACATGTGTAACACGATCAGATTACTTGCTCTCCTAGAATGGGGAGGAGGAAGAGAACTTGACAAAAATCGAAGTGGAAAAGTTTTATCTACATATAATTGGAAAAACAAATTTCAAGCAAGTCAAAGGTTATTTTTTTAAAAAGCGATTTGTTTTTGCATTTTACCTCTATGTGGATTCATTGTGCTTGATTCTGGTTATGTGTTGCAATGTTTTTCTTTCATTTCTCTTAGTTTTTTAAACAGTGTAGAGGTGGGGAGTGGAGATGGGGAAGTGGATTTAGAAGGACACAAAGGACAGTAGAGATTTGTGATTTCACATGTAATTAAGTATAGGACATTTTGCTGGTGACTCATAATTGGTAGAGAGACTGAGGTAACTTCAGAGTTTCTTGGGAGAGGCATTTTAAGAGGCATTCCTCTTAATTTAAACTTATTTTGGGGATAGGGCTTATTATTATGAACATCCTAAAAAAATGATGCCAGGGTTTATTTTCTGGTTAGGTCTTATTTGCAGGGAAATCTGGCCTAGCACCCATAGTCATCCCCGAGGACAGAAATCAACTTCCTTCATAACCACTGGCAACACACGCTGGCCACTATCAGTGAGGTGGGCATAGGAGCCTTCATATTTTCCCATTTATGAAGAGAGCTCAACCATCCTTCCAAAGACCCAGGTTGGCAACTTGAGGCCCAATCTGGTCTCCTCACTCAAGGACTTTATATATTGAACTAGTCATTAGGTCTTGTGGGTTTTTGTCTCCATATCTCATGTGTGTGTGTGTGTGTGTGTGTGTGTGTGTGTGTGTGTGTGTATGTGTGTGTGTGTCTGTGTCTGTGTGTGTGTGTGTATTTCACTTTCTTTCCACTCAATCACCATCTTAACTCAGGCCTCATCTGGCTATTGCAACAGTCCATACACACACACACACACACACACACACACACACACACACTCACATATTCACACACATGACCACCAAAAATCCTTAGCAATAGCACATTTGTCCCAGATTGAGTCTCGAATGATGATATCAATAACTAACTATAATGGTAATGACATATTCTCTCAATTGATCCTGACATTTGCCCAGCCCCAACAATAACCCTGGTGGGAGAATATGGTTCCCTCTTTTTTGTGGCAGCTCAGCTCATTGTCTGCCTTCCACCTCTTCCACTGACCTGCACTACTGACCCTCTCTGTTGCCTGGGGTAGTAGGGTGGGCAAAGGCCTGTATCAGTTGACAGTAAAAGAATCTGATTCCTCCAAACATGGCAGATCATACTCACACTGGTTTATTCTCTGGGTCCTACTGGAGATGGGTTGGCAAGGGCAGAAGGAGTCCAAAGCAGGAGTCTCTCTTTCTCTTCTATGTTACTAATTGGTCACAGAAAGAGGGAACCAGAGCATAGTATCATCAGGGCACCATCTTGGATCTCCAAGATTTCATATCTCAGGGTCTCAGTTTCTTCATCTGCAAAATGAGTTGATTGGACCAGATGGCCCAGGAAGTCCATTTCTGTATCTAGTGTATATTTGAATAAGCCAAACAAGGACAATAGGAAAGACAGGAGACCCAAAGAGAGAAGAGGAACAGAGAGAGAAGGGGAACAGATAGGCAAAGAGAGACAGAGAACAGAAGGGCAAATAGAGACAGGATGGCTCACCTACAGAGCAATGGAACCCAGGGAGACATGGTGGGGGTGGAGTGAAAAGAGAGGTGCACATGGATTTGGGGGTCACAGAGAAGAGAGAAACAGAAAAGACAAGGAGCACACAAAGAACAAAGACAGACAAAGCTCGAGTGGGCCTGTTGAGAGGGGAAACATCTCAAGGAGAGAAGGAGGACACAGAGGGGAGAAAGCCAGTCAGAGAGACATGGGAAAGACCTAGAGAAGAGAAGGGGTTCAGAGAGAGGAGAGGGACACATGGAAGGAAAGACTTCACAGACTGAGAAAAAAGAAGAAGAAATAGAGCTAGGAAGGGGACAGAGAGAAAAAGATACAGAGTTAGAGTCAGGACACATAGTTGTGGGAGGAGCTGGGTGGTACAGTGGATAGAGTGTCAAGCCTGAATCAAGAAGATCTGAGGTCAAATCTGGCCTCAGATACTTAACTAAGTAACTCTGGGCGAGAGGCTTTACCTCTGTCTGCCTCCATTTTCTTCTTTTTTTTAAATTTAATTTATTTAAGGCAGTGGGGTTAAGTGACTTGCCCAAGGCAATTATGAAGTGTCTGAGGTCACATTTGAACTCAGGTCCTCCTGACTCCAGGGCATGTGCTCCATCCACTGTACCTACATTTCTTTTCGGTTTTTTTTTAAATTTTATTTAAGTCCATTTTCTCTTCTGTAAAATGATGCACCTACCTCCTACATCCCAGGATGATTGTGATGATTCAATAGGCAAATATTTTATTTTATTTTATTTTTAAATTTATTTCTTTATTTTGAATTTTACAGTTTTCTCCCTAATTTCACTTCCCTTGCCCCATCCCCCCACAAAAGTCAGTCTGTTAATCTTGACATTGGGGAAAATATTTTTAAAGCACCTAGCACAGTACCTGGCCCTTCTTCCTTCAGTTGTGTCTGACTCTGTGTGACCCCATGCACCATATCAGGATCATGCTGACCCCATATGGGACTTTCTTTTCTTTTTTTTAAATGAGCGATTATATTTCTTTTCTTTTCCTTGGTGACATGTGGAAACAAGTGTTAACATTCGTTTGTAAAACTTTGAATTTCCAATTCTCTCCCTTCCTCCCCTCCCACTCCCCCTCATTGACAAATCAAGTTATTTGATAGAGATTAAAATATGTGGTCATGAAAAGCATTGTCACAATAGTTATGTTGTGAAATGGATCCCCTCCCCCACAAAAGAGAAACCTCAAGAACAATAAAGCTTAAAAAAGTATGCTTCCATCTGTATTCAGGCACCATCAGCTCCATCATTGGGTTAGATAACATTCTTGGTCATAAATCCTTCAGAGTTGTCTAGGGTCACAATGTGGCCAAGAAAAGTTAAGGCTGATCATCCTACACTATTGCTGTTACTTTACATTCAGTACATTTCTCATTGTATCTACTTTCCAGATATGCAATCTGTCTTTCCAGATTTCAGAACATCCTGTTCATCATTTCTTATAACAGAATAGCATTCCATCATAATCACAAACCACCATTTGCTCAGTCATTCCCCAACCACTGGACATCCCTCAATCTCCAGTTCCTTGCCACCAGAAAAAAAGCTGCTAGAAGTATTCTTATACATATAAGTCCTTTTCCTTCTGTTTTTCATCTCTTCTGGAATATAGACCTAATAGTGGCATTATTGGGTCAAGAGGTACACATGATTCTATAGCCCTTTGGGCCTATTTCCAAATTCCTCTACAGAATGGTTGAATCATTTCATGGTAAATTAAGATCTTATTTTTCCTATATCCCCTTCAACATTTGTCACTTTCTCTTTCTGTCCTATTAGCTAATTCAATAGGTAGTGCCTTAGAATTGCTCTAATTTTAGTTTCTCCAGTCAACAGTGACTTAGGACAGGTTTTTTAAATTATAGCCATAGCATTGATAACATCATTTGAAAATTGTTCTTATCTTTTGTTCACTTATCCATTGGAGAATGGCCCTTAATTTTTATAAATTTGACTTATTTCTCCATGTTTGAGAAATGGGATCTTTATCAGAGAAAATTGTCCCTATATTTTTCCCCACAGTTACTATTGCAAACGTATTCCCTCCCTCCCATTCCCATCAACCCCATTTAGTCTGTTCTCTCTCCTTTGATGCTGTCCCTCTTCAAAAGTGTTTTGAGTCTGGCTACCTCCTCCCACAATCTTCCCTCCCTTCTGTCACCTCCCCTCTCCTTTCTCCCATCCCCTTCTCTTCTTACTTTCCTCTAGGGTAAGATAGATTTCTATCCCCAATTGAGTGTGTATGTGATTCCCCCTTTGAACCAGTTTTGGAAGAGAGTAAGGTCCACTCACCCCACCTCAACTCCTCCTCAACTCCCCCCCCCCCCACTCCACTGCAAAAAGTTTTTTACCTCTTTTATGTAAAATAGCTTATCCCATTCTACCTCCCCTTTCCCTTTCTCCCACTGCATTCCTCTCTCACTCATCTTTTTTAATGTTATCCCTTCATATTCACTTCCATCTGTGCCTTGTCTATATATGCTCCTTCTAGTTGCCCTAAAGAATGAGAAGGCTGATATGAGTTATCAGTTTCATCTTCCCATGCAAGAAGCACTTCAATATGATTTGGTTCCTTATGACTTGCCTTTCCTAATTACTTTTTTACATTTCACTTGAGTTTCATGTTTTAAGATCAAATCTTCTGATCAGCCCTGGCCTTTCCATCAGGAAAGTTTGAAAGTTCCCTATTTCATTGAACATCCAACTTTTCCCTGAAATACTGAAAGAGTATGTACAATTTTGTGGGTAGTTGATTCTTGGTTATAATCCAAGCTCTTTTGCCTTCTGGAATAGCCTATTCCAAGTCATACAAACCCTTACTGTAGAAGCTGCTAACTCTTGTGTTATCTTAATTGTGGCTCCATGATAATTGAATAGTTTCTGTCTGGCTACCTGCAATATTTTCTCCTTGACTTGAGAGTGATGAAATTTGACTATAATATTCCTGGCAGTTATCATTTGGGGATCTCTTTCAAGAGGTGATTGGTGGACTCTTTCAATTTCTATTTTACATTCTGCTCCTAGAATATCAGGACAATTTTCCCTGATAATCTCTGGAAGATGAGGTTTAGGTTCCTTTTTGTTTGTGGCTCTCAGGTAGTCCACTAATTTTTAAAATATCTCTCCTGGATCTCTTTTCCAGGTCAGTTGCTTTTCTAATGAGATATTTCACATTTGCTTCTAGTTTTTCATTCTTTTGGTTCTGTTTCACTGTTTCTTGATTTCTCACAAAGTCACCAGTTTCCCTTTGCTCAAGTCTATATTTAAGGAATTATTTTCTTCAGTGATCATTTGTATCTCCTTTTCCATTTGACCAATTCTGCTTTTTAAGGCAGTCTCCTCATTGGTTCTGGGGAACCTCTTTTTCCATTTGACCCAGCCTGGTTTTTAAGATATTGTTTTCTTCAGTATATTTCTGCCCCCTTCACTAAGCTGCTGATTTGGTTTTCATGATTTTCCCATATCACTCTCATTTTTCTTCTCAGTTTTTTCTCCACCTCCCTTACTTGATTGTCAAAATTCTTTTTGAGTTCTTTCATGGGCTGAGACCAATTCATATTGTTCTTGGAGGCTTTGGTTGTAGAAGCTTTAACTTTGTTATCTTCTTCTATGTATGTGTTTGATCTTCCCTATAACTATAGTAACTGTCTTTTTTTCAGATTTTTTTCGTCTGTTGTTTGCTTATTTCCCCAGCCTCTTGATTTTAACTCTTTGTTAAGGTAGGACTCTGCAAGGGGCAGCTAGGTGGTACAGCAGATAGAGTACTGACCCTGGAGTCAGGAGGATCTGAGTTCAAATCTGACCTCAGACACTTAATACTTAACTTAGCTGTGTGACCTTGGACAAGTTACTTAACCCCATTGCCTTATAAATGCTTTCAGGGTAGAGGCTACACTGTTCTAAGTTTGGGGGTTTTGTGTAGAAAATCTGCAAGCTTTCAGTTCTTCCAAGGTGGTATGATCTAAGGAGAGAGTTTACTACTCTCCTACCCTATGCTCTGATCTATGGGTGACCACAAGCACTCCTTTCTGTCCTGGAACTATGAAGAGAGCCCCCCACCCTGTAATCCTTCAGATCTCCTTACTATCCATGGGTTGAGAGCTCTGGAAGTAGCTGCTGTTAAGCTTCAGTGACTCCTAAAGGCAGCTCCTGGTCTGCTGGGTCCGGTCTGCACTTCTGAGGTCTGCTCTGGCCTGGGCTCCAATCTCATTCCAAAGCAACAGACATTTCCTGCTGACCTTTCAGGTTGCCCTTGTCAATCTCTGGACTGAGAGGGCTGGAAATCATCACTGCTGCCACTGACCAAGGTGCCCCACAGTGAGTTCCTGGACTGCCGGGACTGATTTTTTCGTTCTGACACAGCCTGCACCACCCTGTGCTCCTCTCTCAACAGATCTGCCAGGAAATTGTTTCCCTCAGTCTTCTTGTGAGTTCTGCCACTCTAGAATTTGGTTAGAGTTATAATTTAAAAGCATTTGGAGGGGTTTGGGGGAGAGCTCCTGTGAGTCCCTGTCTTTATTCTGCCATCTTGATTCTCCCTCTTCTTTCATGGGGTTTTCTTGACAAAAATACTGCAGTAATTTCCTTCTCCAGTCAATTAAGACAAAGGTGAGTTATTTGCCCAGGGTCACCCAGGAACTAAGTGTCCAAGGTTAAACTTGAACTCAGATCTTGACTTCAGGTCCAGCACCCTCTCCATTGAGCTACCCAGTTGCCTCCACCTGACATATAGGAAATACCTTATAAATGCTATTATTATGGACAAATTAGAGAGGCATGATGAGGATAGGGAGATGACAAAGAGAGAGAGAGAGAGAGAGAATGGCACATTAATCAGGGAGAAAAGAAGGAAAAAGAGGGAAGGATACCAGGAGAAATCACCAGCCCCATGGATACAGCTCACTCAGCATCCTAAGGACAGGGACAAGAGAGGCATAGAATTTAAACGTGAATGGGATATCTAACCAAAGGAAGAGCATCTATCAGATAGAAAAACATATAGATAGATAAATAAATAAATACATATCTGTGTGTGCGTGTACATATATATCTATATCTATACAAATATGTTCAAGATAGCCAAGAAAAGGACATAGAGAGAGATAAGAGGGATGGAGACAGAGGAGAAGCACATAGCAAGACAGGGAGGGACAGAGTGAACAGAGGGATAAATAGATAGAAGTGGACACAGTGAGAGAAGACAATCAAAGAGAAATTGGGGGGCACAGAGAGAAGAGAGTAGATACATGTGGCAAGATGGATGGGGGACAAGGAGAAAAGGATGGGACAGAAAGAACAAGGCCCATAGAAAATGATGGCAGAAAGAGACTGTGATGGGTCCATTGAGAAAGTTGGGGCTTTGGGAAAGACCAAGGGCAAATCATTGAGCTGTGGGACCAGCATCTCCATCCTAGAGAGCCCTGGGCTTTCCTGGTAAGTGGTTTGGGGGACTGGGGTACACAGGTCCATGTCAGTCCTTTAGCCCCAAGCCCATACACTGTCAGACCTTGTCAGTGGCCTTTCTTGTCCTAACTGCAGGAGACCAAGGCACAGATACTACACGGTCCTGAGGCTTTTCTGGGAGGTTGGAGATTTCCTGTAACAGAGAGCTGATGATAATAGGTGTAGTAGGTGATGATAATAATGGTTTTCTACAATCTGCATCTACTGACTGGTCCTAGACCTCAGACTATGCTCCAGCTTCCCATGCCATGAATTTACCTTCATTTGTCCCAATCAATGTCTTGTATGTTGTCTGAACACCATCTGGCCAGCACTAGGAAATGAAATCCTCTGTCCTATACTAGCCAGGGCATATACTAGCCCCCAGTTGATGAAATAGGTCATGAAATGCCTGGCACTTTGTAAAGCTGTCTTCTGGGAATGTGGAGGAAGACAAGATCCTGATTGACTGAGGCAGGAGTCTCCTAAGCCAGGACCCTGCATAATCTAAGGCAGGAACTTGGAACAACATTCAGGAACAGCTGTCTAGAGAAACCAACCTCAATCATGTCCTTCCATACCCAGGATCTCCATTCCTAACGATGGCTCAAAGCAGACTCCCCTTGGTGAGACCATTCTAGCTCTACTTGGAAGAACTCTCTTACCTCAGACTCTGCCAAAGAGCTCATCTCCTCTTGTCAAGTCCAATCTGACTTCCTTTTACAGTTCACCTTAATAAAGAGGCTGAGTAGCTATAGGTCTTTGTGTGACCAACATGGCAGAAAGGAGTTAGAATGGCACTAGTTATACAAGGTGCCCCACAGTGAGTTCCTGTTTATTTATCTATCTATACGTTTTTCTATCTGATAGATGCCCTTCTTTTGGTTAGATGTCCCATTCACCTTTAAATTCTATGCCTCTCTTGTCCCTGTCCAAGGCACTCTTGTCCCTTAAGAGTTATCAGGCAAAGGGCCTTTCTTCTAACCCTAACATACTCCTAGATGACAGATATCTGATGAGTGGTAGAGAAATAACATTCAAGCCCTATAGCCCTCTTAAAAACAGGAGGGATTGAGGCAAGACTAAAGACAATGATTAAATTGGGAAACAATTTTTACTAGTGTTTCTGATAAACATTCGTTCTGATTTCTCAGATGAAGAAATTAAAGCTAGCTATAGTCATGAAAAATTGCTCCAAGTCATTATTGATTAAGAAGTGCAAATTGAAACAACTCTGAGGCACCACCTCACACCTTTCTGAATGGCCAATTTGACCAAAAAGGAAAACGATCAATATTGGAGGAGATGTGGGAAAGCTGGAACACTAATGCATCATTAATGGAGTTGTGAACTGATCCAGCCTTTCTGGAGAGCAATTTGGAATGATGCCCAAAAAGCAATAAAACTGCATACTCTTTGACCCAGCAATATCACTACTAGGTCTGTATACCAAAGATTCTTCCTTCTTAAAGAGGACCAGTAACTTCAAGGAGGTGATGACCTCCAGGTGAACTGGCTTTAAATGAGGCAGGGTTGTGCAAAGTCACCAACCTTACCCTCTCTTCTAGAACCCACTGAGTCCAGTGGCCTGTTGTGGATCAGATCAACTGGAGATGGCCCTGGATACAGTGGGAAACCTTGGTCTTTTTAAGCTAAGATTTTTCCCAGGTCTTGGTTTGACTGAGGCAATGCCCATTCAGTGATTAAAGGCTAGGTAAGAAATGAGGCAAAGAATGGCCTAATTTGCCTTCCCAAAAGTCTGGGAGAGGAAGACCCTCAGTTTCTGGCCAGAACAGAAAACAATTGCTATATGCAATCTGGAGGAATCTTGACTTAACCAGGAAGAGCTGTAGGATCTGTTTAGGCCGGTAGATGGTGCAAGGATTACACTACTCGATGTGGAAGTCTTCCTCTTTGCTCACCAGATGGTGCCTGGATTCCAGACAAACCATGTGGCTTGCTCCCCACCCCCACACACCACACCCATGCCTCATTCATCCCCATATCTCCTGCACTTTCTATCTAGAGCTAGGGATAGGGCATGAAACATCCACAGAAATCACAAAACACAAAAGGAAAATAGCTGTTGGAAGAGGATTCTTTTTGTAAGAACTCAAAAAGTTCTGTGAAGAGGTGGCATAATTAAGTCCATTTTCTTCTGTATTTGCCAGGGTTGGTTTGTTTGGTGTTTGCTATGGGATGTCTCAATACATGCTACAGGACCAGCTTCAAACAAAAGGATTCGATACTTTCCTTCCCCCTTTACAACTAAAAAAGAAAAAGATATTCTCTTCTGTGAAGCCAATGGACAGACCCACTGGGCCCAGAGGGAGGGCACATTTTTCCTTTGGAAGAAGAGACAAATAGGTCCTTTGGTTATACCAAAAACCACATCTCTTTGTTCACTTCTCTCTGACTTCCAGTGACCTTGGAGTGCAGCATATATCTATAGGCACCCACACACACACACACACACACACACACATGTATACATGCATACTTGTCATCTGCAGTCTATCACTATGCACAGGCTACCTATCTATCTGTACCCTGGGCTGGCTTCTTTTTGGAGCCTGATAATTCTCCCTCAATTTTGTGAGCAGGAAGGGCCCACTTGGCTCAGATTCTTCCAGATTTTCATCTCCAAGAACATCCCCGTGCTTGTATGAAAAGGGGAGCCCATCAATCTGGAACCCTCTAGAAGAGAAACTGAGAAACATGCAGTCCCTGTCAAGAGATCTCCAAACAGCTTCTGATGGTGTATTTTGGTTCTATACTGTCTATCTCATCTCTTGCACTGGAGAACTTTGTTTCAGTGGGAAGCCTTCCTCTATCTCTGAGGGAATACTTGGGCTACCATTTGGATATTTTCCATACCAAGAGCATCTTCACCTGATTTTCTAATTTTAATTTTTAATGTTTGGTTTTTGCAAGGCAATGGGGCTAAGTGACTTGCCGAAGGTCACTCAGCTAGTTCATTCTGAAGTATCTAAAGCTGAATTTGAACTCAGGTCCTCCTGACTCCAGGGTCAGTGCTCTATGCACTGCACCACCTAGCTGCCCCATTCACCCAATTTTCTGCTAGCAAATGAACAGATTGCCAACCTGACATTTGGGATTCCTGTTTTCTCTTGACGATCCTTCCTGTCTAAATTTTCTGCTTAGTTGCAAAGCTGATGTGAACAATTAGTCAGAATGATCACTATCATTAATGATACAAAGCTGACATAAACCTCAATTCCAATTTGAATAGTCAATCTTCATTAGGGGATTCTTGACAAATCTGTCCTCTAGGAAGATCAACTTGGCAACTGAATGGAGGGTGGACTAGAGGCCAGAGAGACTGAGGCAGGCAGAGTTCCACCATAGTCCAGGTATGAGGTGATGAGGTCGACAGGCCTTGGCAACAGTCTGAATCTGGGGGTTGAGAAAGAGAATGAGGAGTTCAGGATGATTTCTCGGGTGGGAGCCTGACTTAGGAACTGGGAGGCTGGTGATACCCTTCAGAGAAATGGAGAAGGCAGAAGGGGGTGCTTTAAGGGGGAAAGATCATCAGTTCTGTTTAGAACAGGTTGAGTTTCAGATGTCTACTCGATATCCAGTTTGAGATTTCTGAAGGCCGACTGGAAGTGGGAGATTGGAAGTCAGCAGAGAGGTTGGAACGGGACATGGGTAGATTTGAGAATTATCAGCATAGATGTGGGACCTGGGGAGATCAAGTAAAATAGAGGGAGAATAAAAGAGGGTTCAGGACACGGCCCCAGAAGACAACAGAATTAGCAGGTTCCACTAACAGCCAATTTGGGCAGTCAGAAGAGTTTGAACTAGAACCTCAAAGTTGCTTTCATTTGCATTTATCAAGTTATTAGTAATTTAGAGTATTTTTCCACCTGCTTGTTGGTGGCTTAAATTTCTCCCTTCGATAACTACACATTCCTATCCTTCAACTACTTAGCTTTAGGGGAATGGTTTCATTCTTATAAATTCAAACCAGTTCTTTGTCATTCTTGGCTAGGAGACCTTTTTGGAGAGAAATGTACTACAAAGATTTTTTTTCTCAACTCCCCGTTTCCTTTCTAATGTTTACTACATTCAATTTGTTTTCATAAAAACATTATAATTTTCTAAAATCAAAATTTTCCACTTTATCTTGTGATCTCAATCATTGTTTAGTCATATTCTCTTCCCCATCCACGGATCCAAAAGGCAATTTTTTTTCTTGCTTAATTTATAGCTAGGTCATGGATCTTGATGTCTATGTGAGGCATGGGTCTAAATCAAATTTCTGCCAGTATTATGAGGAGTTTCGTCAAATAATGAGTCCTTCCCCTAGTAAATGAAATCTTTGGATTATTCAAATACCAGACCCCATGTTGGTTTCTCTGTGCTGTATATTTAATATGTTCCACCAATCAACTTCTGTTTTTCTCAATCAGTAACAAATTGTTTTAATGATTACTACTTTCTACTCTAGTTTGAGATTTGATACTCATTAACTCTCCCCCTCTCTCATCTTTTTTCATTACTTGAGATTCTTGACTCAATTCCCCGGGATGACTTCCATGACTATTTTTTCTAATCCTATCAAGTAACACTTTAAAAAACTTTTATTGGTATGACATTGAATAAGCCAATTAATTTAAGTAGCACTGTCATTTTAATTATATAGACTTAATCTACCCTGAGCAATGAATATTTCTCCAATTATTGAAAGTGTTACATGCTTAGATGCATATAGTCCTGGATGAATTTTTTTGTTTTAATGCAAACTTAGAATTTATTAGGAAAAACACAGTTTTCAGAAAAGGCTTTTTTATATTTTATTTTTCTTTTTCCAACTACATGTCATGAAAGCCTTTCAACATTCATCCACCTTTATATTCATAAGCTACACATTTTTTCACCACCCTCCCTTTCCATCCCCACCTCCACCCCTAGTGGTGAACAGTCCAGTAAAGGATGAACATGTATACTCATGTTCCACATACTCATATATTAGTCATTATATAGTCATAGTATGAAGAATTAGGACCAAGGGAAAAGAAAGAAAACCTTGGGATAGGAAGAGAAAACATAAGAGAAGTTTTTAAAAAGGGAAAATAGCATCCATACAGATTCTTTGGGGGTTTTGTTGTTGCTGTTCTTTCCCTCTAGGTGTGGATGACGTCCGTAACAAATCTCCCGGGGTTGTCCTAGCTCTCCAAACTGCTGAGCGGAACTGCACCCATCATAACTGATCAACTCACAGTGTTGTTATTCATGTGTGCAATGTTGCCTTGGTTCTGCTCCCCTCCCTCATTATCAGTCCATATAATTCTTGCCATTCTCTAAAGTTCGACCATTCATGATTTTTTATAGAACACTCCATAATATTCATATGCCACAATTTGTTCAGTCATTCCCCAATGGATGGCCATCCCCTCAATTTCCATCTCTTTGCCACAATAAAAAGAGCTGCTATAAAGATTGTTGAACATTGCTGAATGAATATACTCCCAAACATTTTATAGTTTTTTGTAGTCATTTTTCTAGCTCTTCGTATAGAATTTCATTGATTATCAATAGTAGTGAGGATGATTGATGTGAATTAATCTTGCATCCTGCAGTTTTATTGAAGTTATTAATCATTTTAATTAATTTTTTAGTTGCCACTCTGGGATTCTTTAAGTCCTCCACCATATCACTCGCAAAAAGTGATTGTTTTGTTTCTTCTTTGTCTGGGCTTATCCCCTCAATATCTTTTTCATGTCTTATTGCTATAGATAGCATTTCTCGAACTAGTAATAGTGATAATGGGCTTGCTTACTTTATCCATGAGCCTGCTGGGAAAGTCTCCATTATATATAACATTTGCCTAGATTTGGAGAAATGCTACTTAATTTATTAAGGAAAAGTCTATTTGCTTTTATGCTTTTCTCAAGTTTTTAATTGAAACAGGTTGGTGGGGTTTTTTGGTCAAAAAATCCTGTTCGGCCTCTATTTATATAATCACATAGCTTTTATTATTTATATTATTAACATAACACACTATATTTATGCTCCTCCTTATGTTGAACAAACCTGGAACTCCTGATGCAAACCAAACTGGTTATTATTCATAACCATAGTATTATAATATTGTTCTATTATACCCTATTTGCTAATATTTTATTTTTAAAATTTACATTGTTAACTAGGGGTATAGGTCTGTACTTTCCTTTCTCTGCTTTGTCTCACTCCTACTTAAAGTATTGAGACCATACATGTATTATAGAAAGAGATTGGAAGGACATATTAATTTATCATTATAAACAGTTTGTGTAGAATTAAAATTAATGTCCTTTGACTGATAGAATTCACTTGTAAAGTCATATGGTTCGTGAGCATCCATTGCTCTTCAGAAGTTCATTTATAGCTGATCAATTTCTTTTTTTTCCTTCTGAATTTGGGTTATTTGAATGGAGTGGTTTTTTCTATTCTTAACCTGGGTATTTATAAGCATTCATCTCAAATTATCTGCCTTGTCACCAGATAACTGGGCAAAATGGTTGGCATAAGTATGACAGACAGAGAGGTCTGTGGATGCTAGGGATGGGCTATGGATCAGAACATTCCAACACCAAAGACTGGACCCAATGGCAAGGTTATGGTCCTCGATCCATATGAACACCCCAATTTCATACAGGGATCAAATGGTAGTTTTGTTACCTATTATTCATTTCTGGGTCACAAATCCATGGCAGACTAAGGAGAGGATGTAGTCACCCAGGAGTGGTTCTCCAGAATAAAACCCATGAATCTAGGAAGAGGTGGAAGAACAGCAGAGATGGGGCTCATACGTCCCTGAAAAGAACAGTCTCACTTTCAGCTCCAATCCAGTCTGAAATCTATAAAGGAATAACAAGGAAGGAATCCCAGAAAAAAGGGAAGACTTCAGTTTTGTCGCCCTAAACCAGCAGAGCTTGCTAACTGCCTGACATGGTTTAAGTTCAACAGCACCTACCACAGCTCTGACCTAAAGCCAGAACTCCA